>NW_015116576.1:12500-33617 GCF_001443285.1 Poecilia latipinna | reverse complement strand
ATGGAAAAAAGTTTATTTTGTTTGATACTGAAATATTTTTTCTGTTATGCAGTGATGTCAAGAGAGTTGTTTAAAAGGTGTCTGGAGCACCGGATCACAATTTTCTCTCCTCTATTGTAAAGAAAAAAGTGAAAGCGTTACTGTCTGGTCTTGTTTGAGTGCTGTTAAGTTATTAGGGCAGACATTTTCTTATTACATTAGGCCAAGATGACAGGATGACCAACTCGCACTTCTCTACTTCCGCCAGCAGCAGCTCAAATGAAGCCTAGTGGGAGAAGTAGCTGCTAAAGACATTAGGCCATCCATTTTTTGCCATCTGACATTTTCAGTGTGAATCAGTTGTTAAAGTTGTCAGGACGGCATCCAAGCATAGAGTCCTGAAACTCCTAAAAGCTAAACAAAAAAACAAAAAAAAATCGGTTTTTACTATAAAAACAAATGTGTTGAGACAACGAGGTAGTAACCTCAAGATCTGATCAAAGTGTCTTGTCAATCGATTAAAAATTTCAATCAGATTAATCTCTCTAGTGCTGTGATTAATCACTGTGCCTAACTTTGTAAGTTTGATGTATAAACATTCTTGCAGGAATGACGCCCCGAGCAACGAACCAACTAAAATACAACCAATCATCTGTTTGTTTTTGTAGCAGACAGCAGGTAACGTAATCTCCCAGTACTCAACACAAACTAACAGAAACTTACTCCACTGTAGAATAGTAGCAAACTTATTAAGGGAACAGCTGGCAAATAGAATATTTCATTTTCTGGTTCTTGGGTGACCCACCCCTTTCTGATGCCGTTCTGGGCAACTGCCTATATTGACGCTTTGCAACTACGTCACTTAATCATTCGAGGCGCCATGATGGACGTCGGAAATGAGGGACTGGAGTATTGAGCAGTGCAACTGAGGTTGTTTACCCCAAGTTGTTTTTGCCAGTTTATTCGTGGCTTCTACTTGTTTGAGTCGAGCCAATTTATCTGTGAATGTAACACACCTGGTTGGAGTCGTAGACGGCGGGATTTACTTGAAACAGCTAGCTTACAAACCGACCCACACCTCCTCCCTCCTGACATGTTGATCAAATTACCTACTTCGCCTGAATTCACACCACATGATTTATGTCACTTTGTCATAACCAGAGTTTCCCCTTAAACCGAAGCAATATTAAAAACGTACAAAAGACAAGATGATACAAATATCCTCAAACCAAACATGTCTGAAGATTCTCAGTTTTCCAGGTTTTTATATTCAGGATGGCTTAAAGGAGTAATTTTGTTTTAGACATTTTAAGAATGTCCCTCTCCATTCATTTAAAATGAAACATGTGCAAAGAGGCAACATGCGAACAAGGCAACCCTCTGCAGGAGAGAGGCTTTAATTAGGTCAAAATAGGTAGTTTGGTTAATCTGCATTGTGTAACATTAAGACATTTAAAATTCCAGATTAATCATGTGTCAACATTGACAGCCCAAGTTTTAATATAAGACACAAGTGAATAAAATAATATTGCACAGGAATATAAACCATTAATAATAAAATAGTCCCTTGTAAAATATCTTCATTGTGTAGATATTATTTGGACCCCATAGGAAGAAGTTGGCTGGCAGTTCCTACTAAATACATTGAATGAGTCTGTCCCCACACAATACCAAAGAACCTGTATATATTATTTTTTGAAATTGGATGTCTGCTCAGTTTCCTGAGCAGAGCTGCTCTGGTGCCTGAGCAGAGCTCACATGAGGCTGGACATGATGCAAAATCATGTCAGGAATGGCAAATGAAGCTCCATAGAAAGGACTGCTTCTAGGCGGACATCATTACCGAAGAACTTTTGGTTAACCCAGAAATATTGTAGAACTAGCTAAAAGCAATGTATAGATATGCTGAAAACTGTATGCAGCAGCAAGTTTGGCAGAACTGTTCACATTCTTGCTTTCCATGAAATTATCTGCCACATGTCAAGCATGGTCTCATTAGCTTTTTTTTTCCACCAGAAGCTTTTACTGAGGAGCCGATGTCGTGTTTTTCTCTAACAAATTGACACAGAGGCCCTTCAGAACATGTGTGGAAACAGCTCTGGACAGGAAACGCCTTCCAATTATTGCTCCTGGAAACCATCCTCCAAACCTCAGGAAAGCATTGCATTTAGCCTTTCTGGAGAAAGGATTTGTGCTAAGCATGACTTTCTGACAAGATTATGCTACTTTATCATTTTGGGGGGTTTACAGTGTGAGCCAGTCCTGCAGAGCTCAATAAAGAGTGGGATGTTAGCCTCCACAACTTCATCCTCCTGTCAGTTTGGGAGGCTCTGTGTGGCAGTTCGGCTAGTAAACGTGTTTTGAAACATAGTCTTTATCGGCCCCTAAAACCACAGGTGCAGCACACACGATGGGAATTTTGACTGAGCAATTTCAAACGGCAGACAAAAGCCCGTTGTTAGACAGCATGGAGTGCTTTCTTTGTCCAGTGCCAAGGGGGTTACGGTGGCAGCTGTTATGAGCTGCAATCTGCATCATTTGTCATTCTCAACAGAGCAAGAGTCAGTGCCAGAAAAACAGAGAAGCTCCTTCTCCACTGTAGTCTTCACTCTCATTGTGAATAAAATGTTTGCAGAGCTTACTTATTACTGAGGAGTGGCTGTGTGCAAAACCAACAGCAAAACATCCGAACAGTGTTTAAATGGATCAAATGTACCAAATTATTTTTGCACCATCCAATTTGTTGTCTTTTTTTTTCCTATTGGTGTGTCTTTTGTCCTCACAAAGCAGCATCTGATGCAGAAAAATATGTGATGTGATCAAAGCAGCTCAGTTTCCACATCAACAATGAATGTCACTGCAATAAAACTTGTGATAAATCTACAATATTCCAGACACTGCATGAGTTTCATGGTACAGATTTTACACATTTGGATTTCATATTTCAGCAGAGTTTTTTTTCCCCAAGACTTGAAAAATGTGATTCCAGTAAACCCCAGTAGTTGTAGGTGTTCAAATTCATAAAGAAAGAAATTCACAAATCGCATACATGATGTATTATAATCTGATTTTTATTTTTATTTTTTTATATAAGCAATATTCCTTCAACAAGAGCATTTAAGTTATTATTTACCAAAGCAAACTTTCTTTTGGACAAAATAAAAAAAAAGGTGATTCAATGCAGAAAATATTAAAGTAAAGCTGCTGTCACAATGTAATGTGTGGAGACAAGAAAGGAGGTAAACTTATGAAAGCCAAAGTAAAATCCAAGCAAGATTCAAAAGAAAAAAAAAATCAACAGCAGAAAGGAAAACTCAGGAAATAACTAGAATAATCAAACTGAAGGCGACCTTTCTAAATGGAAACACCTTAACCACATAACAGAAGGAAATAATGAAAGTTGGACAGAACTACAAAGTATTATCTGCAGGAGGAAAATAATGACAAATACATCAATGTGTTGGTGCCATAGAAGCTTAAAACAGATAAAAAATGTTGCGCAAAACTGTATTAATAGTACAAGAGCGAAGGCCTTTTGAGGGAACAACCTTAGAAACTATGTTGTCTGTCAAACTTGGGCTAATTTTCTCTGCGTTGCCAGCAGATACAAAGAACCTGCAGCCCTGTCTGCTGATAATGCTGCTCTTCCTTTCTTTATCCATCACAAAGTCTTTTAGCTCCTCCATTCAGCAGGCAGATACCTGATTTAGCAGAGTGGAAACTCTGAAAAGGACAGAAAATGTCACGCGCAGAATACAGAAGAGAATAAATTATTAGCATTTATTTGATGAAATGAATAAATTAATCAGGGATGAAAAGAAATCAGCGAATGCCATGAAATATAAAAACTCTAGAAGTATGGCTTTGAGGCAAATCAAAAGTACTGTCAAGAAAATTACCTTAAAAAGAGTATTCGAACGTCTGAATTTTTTTACAGCCAGCTTGCACAGTCGTGCTGTATGCATTATGTCAAAGAATATTTCACCATGGACAGTACAGAGGCTTTGATCATGAGAATAAAACAGCAGACTCTGGATTCATGGAGCCGCCAGGACCCACGGTGCAGGCTGAACAAAACAAGCCGCGGTCGCATAAGACCGGGATGTAAGATTCCAGTTTGGACGGAGAACTGGGAGACAATGACCAAATGTCTGACGAAGTCAGGAAAAAAATAAAAAAATACCTGCAGATCTGAGATCATAACTTACAAAACAACGGGGACTGGAGAAATGGTGTAGTGCTTCTCAATCTCCCTGAGAAAATTTACTCTTTGGTGTTGGAGAGGAGGCTGAGATTGACGTTCATCATTTCTGTGCAACAATGGACCACATATCCAGCTTCACAGAATCGCTGAGGAGGCATCACACACCTGTATTACCCTGTACAGGTGTGTCCTGTGGGAATGGAGAAGGAGTGGCTTTTATTTAGACATTTATTTTAAATCCAATAACCCTGCTGTTTATTGTGAAAGCCAAATGAAACATTGAACTGCTAACTGTCTGTTTATTTTCCAGTAATTATTCGATGTCGTCGTACATCACATCACAAACTCAAGGCCCGGGGGCCAAATCTGGTCCGCCGTAGCTTTTTATGTGGCCCTCTAGACTCCAAATTGTATCAATAAGTCTCTCAAGTTTTTCACAAATACAGAAAATCCACACAAAATCAACACGTCCCCACATTTTTTTCTGATTTTTACTGCAAATTTTTCTCAAAATTGACGAAAAACATTTGGACTAAGTGACTGCTGCATCAGCCTTACTTGATGTCAAGTTATAGTCAGTGATCGATACGGACTATAACTTAAGAAAAAGTCACATTAGTGCAAATATTGTCAAAATTTCTTCCAAATATTTCTAAATTAGCATCACAAAATCTGTGATTTTGATTACAAAAATAAAAACCATAATCAAGAACACCTGAAACCCCAATAAAACTTTCTGATGTTTATTAAACTTTGCCCTCTGGTGTTGTGTAGCAATAGGTTTGGTTTGGCTATGAATAACTACAAATAACTGCCAAGAGCAATTATAATAAAAATGAGGCCTTTAGATCAACATTACCTGATCATCTGGAAATAACAACATGCAGCTAAAATAAACGATTATAAAAGTTCAACGGATTTTAATAGTGTGTTGCTTAAAAATGGCTTAGGTCCAAAGTCCAGCCCAGGGGCCATTTACGGCCCTTAGACTGATTTTCTGTGGCCCTCAACTCCAGTTTAAAAATTATATTAATTTATTTTATGAATGTTTTATTTTCAAATCAGTGTACAAAAAACTAGATGTAATTTTCTTGCAATGGAAAAAAAGTTTGTCTTTTTACAACCAAACTTTAAGAATAAGTAGAGCCATGTGTATAAATGGAGATGTATCCTGTGAAAAACAGATTTACCCAGATTGCTGCACCCAAATCAGCTTTTATGTAATTTATTAATCTCTGCTAAATATAGCAATTATTTTGAAAGAAATTCTCTTATTACAACTGAATTCATTTGTTCAATCAAAACCAAATATCTTTATTTTTATACAGCAAATGTGAAAAAATATTTTTTAAGTTTTGGATTTGCAAAGATTAACATCCCTTCCCAACAAAAAAAAAAGAATAAAAAATGTGATGACTTTTTTTCTTGGTCCTCAAATACTTTTGACTCTGATTTTGTCCCACATGACAAAAAGTTTGGACAACCAGTGCTCAGGTGGTTCTAACATTTTTTTGCTGAGATATAACAAAGCAGGGTTACTTTGTGCTGCACTTGAGGCACAGCATTTTTCATTAAAATGCACAAAACAGAATGTGGCACAATTTATGAACCCAGCCATTAAATAAGACATTAATCCAGTGTGATGCAATTTACCTAGGCCAGCCTCTGCTCACCATTTACATTTTTGGAAACAAGACTCTGATGACTCACATCAAAAGGTTTCCTTGTTGACTGTTCTGGTGACATTAAAAATAGATGCGCCTCACCTTTAATGAAGCACGAGCCTCAGGGCTTCTGTTCAGAGCATGACTTCAAAGTTTGCTGACCTTGTTATAAAGGAGAACATCCAAAACTCCTTCTGTCCTCCAGGACCTTTCATCCGTTCAGATTTCATTACCTAGACACACAGAAAAAATCCACACATCAAAGGTGAAATATTGCTAGTTAATGATCAATCATCAGAAAACAAGCTCTAGATGCAAGTATTGTGATTTATCCACGCTGGAGTTTGATAACGCCACAGCCTACCTGAGTATTGTTGCTGACCATGTCCATCCCTTTATGCACCCATCTTCTGATGGCTACTTCCAGCACCATGTTGTAAACGTGAATCATCTCAGACTGGTTTCTTGAACAATGAGTTCATTGATCGGTCACCAGATCTTAGTCCAACAGAAAACATTTGGGATGTGGTGGAACGGGATTCGCATCACGGATGTTCAGCCAACAAATCTGCAGCAACTGCGTGATGCTATCATGTCAGTATGGACCAAACTCTCTGAGGAACATTTGTTGAATCTATGCCACAAAGGATTAAGGCAGTTCTGAAAGCAAAAGGGGATCCAACTCAGTAATCACAAGGTGTACCTAATAAAGTGACCAGTAAGTGTACAACAAATGTCTTCATAACTCCATTTAAATTTTAAGCAGTCAGTACTTTCTAAAACAAAGTGAAGTGAAGTCAGGTGTTAGGACACGGGTTGCAAATAAAATAAAACATTCCAGATATCTGTGTCCAGTGGGGCAAACGACTTTCCACAAGTTACTCATAAATGAATAAACAAGCAGGTTACTGAAATCTTGTGCACATGTTCATGTTCTGCGTTCGTTTCTTTAGTACCAAGCCACCTGGAAAAGTTCACTGCTTTATGTCGTGCCCTTTAAAAGCCCACATTCAACCAGAAATGGTCCATGCAAACGACCTCATGAATGCTGATGTACAGTAATGGGACGGCTGACTGGAGGCTTCTGACAGCTGAGAGATAGAAAAGTGAAGACGGCAAGATGAATGTTGGGGACAGAAAATGAATGTCAGGCAGGCAGATAGTGTGGTGTGGAGGAGCCAGACTTTCACATCCATACTGTGGCAGCAACTGTTCATCATGCGGTGAAATTGAAAGGGCCATCACATTTTAATTATAACATGATGAGTGGTTGTTTTACAACTTACACAAAATTATTGTTACAGTAAAATCTCCACACCAAGATCAGCTAATTTAAATAATTTCAACTAATTTGGCCATCACTCAGAGGTATGACGGTGCTTTCAGCCTTGTGAGAGCACTAAAATGGTGTCTTAACTAATTTCCCACCATCAGTGTTATGTAGTTCTAGCTTGTGCAGCAATCTCATTAGCTTTAAATCCTCTTTGCATGAAATGATCTACAAACGAAAAGAAAAAAAAAAAAGTATTTAGTCCAGCAATACTGCAGATATCAAAGTTCGTTTCCAGCTATTGGGATTTGTAAAGTTGCATAATAATTGTTATGGTGGGTTTGGGATATCAAACTGTTTAAAAATAAGTTTATGTGGGATGTGAATATGAACAGAAAATAATAATATTTAGCCATTTAAAAAAAAACACACTGGTGAATTTACAATAGTAAAATTTAACCAGAAACTGAGGTTGGTTATTATAAAAGTAGAACAGGAAGCAGACCTTTTGTGAAACCGGCTCTGAATTTGAAGTAAACATGAATGACTGCACTAAAAATGCTTTTCTACTGCTCTGATGCAATATGCTACTTTTAAATGTTGTGTTTTCATCAGCTGAAATTATCAGGTGACAGCTGATGATTCTCAACAACATCCGTTTATTGTAGTAAATTTAATTACTAGAATAAATTAGCCTTTTAATAGCATTGTAATTAACCGAATATGGAACAGAAGTGTAGAACAGAAATATCCTTTATTGTAGTGGGGAAATTCAAGCGTCACTGCAGCAAATTGGTAAATGGGAACATAGATAATCACAGAAAAGTCTCCTCTGCTCTGACCGTTCCTGTAAAAAGCATCAGCTGTTGCTCCAGCCTAGTTTATTGTTCAGGTGAACAATAAACAAAACAGTGTTTGGACCTTGTCGATTTTTATATCAGTTTGAATAATAAAACAAACTTGTTTTATAACGAGGATCGAACTGGAGCACATGTAATTGATTGCAAATCTATGCATGTGATTGATCCTTTTTGTCTGTAGATCTATAGATTGTGTTTGTTTATATTGTAGATTCCATTGAGACATTTGCTGTGAGTCAGTGCTACATAAATAATCCAAATAATTGAGGCACCGTCTGAATTAACAATAGGGATTGTTGTATTTTGACATTTTCACTGCTTTTTGTCCTTCATAAATAAAATACATGACAAATACTTCTTGTATTGATAAGGTTAGTTTATGTGTTTTACATTTAAATTTGATCTGAAACGTTTTAGTTTGCCAAAAAGCTAAATCTGTAAATCTTTGCATTTGCATTCTTTGTGTACTTTCTCTTATGTACCCTTCATCAATGAGATCATTGACTAATATTAATATTTTGATACTGCAACAATCTATAGACAAGCACTCAAAGTTTGGCATAATAAGTCAGTATGTTTACACTGCTGTTTAATACTTGAAAAACATAAATATATATCTTAGCTGGGAAAACAAGATTAAATATGTAAATGTTTGCTTTATGTATGAGGTTGTTTAGAGTTCAACTTCTCCTTCAGTCAGTTTGCATCAGCACAAGTTTATGATTATCATGAGGCAAGAGAAAACTTATTTCTCTGCATCTTTTCTAAATCTGTACTGGATATATCTCTGTTCTGGCTGGACTCTCAGATTGTTTTCATCTCATTTAGCCTCACATATAGCATTAAAGCAAAGGACGTCTTACATTGTTGTCATTTTGAAGTGTTTGGGTTTCACGGTCCTTAGCTGAAAAGAAAAAAAAATTCTTCTAAAACTGGCATCAAGTCAAAAAAGAGGAGGGGAGGCTGGGAGGTGCACACAAGTTGAGCAGCACTAAATGCACCCACCTCGGCTTCTGGCTGTTTTCACCTTGGATAGCAGCAACAAACCCCCGCAGCCCTGCCTGTTCAGAATTCATCTCACTTCTTTCAGGGATGAGGAATTGTTCAGCTGTGGACCCAATGGGTCAGTGTTTCACTCAAGGGTCTTTTCATGGTTGTAACCTGAGCAGAGGTTCTGCAGAAAGGGGATCAGGTGAAGAGACATTATAGAAGTGACTGCAGTGTTGGCTACAGATAATCTTTGACTGCTATGCTGCAGCATAGAAAACATCACACAGCAGTTTTAGTGATCTCCTTCTGTTTTTAGGAAACAGACGAAGCGTAAACATGAATACACCCACTTACCACGGCTCATGATGAGTGGGTTTAATATAACCTCAATGTTCAACACATATTTATCTGCATTAGGATTTTGCATTCAAATAATGCAACAACCTGAGGTGCAGGATCACACTCTTATTGATTGCATTGACTCAAGAGTTTTAAATGAAAAACTAAACTTGACCTCAACCAACCCTGCATGACAGAGCAAGTTAGGCACAAAGTAACCTTTGTTATCGAGGGTCAGGACAATCCTTTCTATAAAACCTTCCTCTCATGCTTGATTCAGTTTTTTTTCTGTACACTTTATTACCTTGAGAGGCTGTAAATTCAGGGCCTGTGCAAATTCCTCGTCCACGCCACACACAGACTACATGACAGATTGTAACATTACAAAATGTGCACAGAACCATTTATTTTTCTAGTTTTTAAAGCTTACTGCAATCCCCTACATCCAGAGGGTTCCCAATTTGAGCTGCAATGCCTTTAACATATTTTTTTTTTTTTTACAGCTAGCCCATGTCATGCAATGAACAGTCAATGAACTCTGACGCACATGCTAAATTTAAGCTTCCTGTGGTTCGGTACGTCTTAAAAGGATCGTCATACTTAAAATGTAAAATTCAGCGTTTAGACATCTCTTGTTCTCATGCACCTGCATAATGTGGGGTGTCCCTACAGGCCAGTTTTGGGTCATCACAGCACACGTTTTCTGCAGTTATGGTACTAATCATGCACTGTCCCAGTCCAAAAGATGTGCCGGATATTATATCGTTTCTCACTTCACTGAAACTGTGTCCACAGAAGTTCCTGTTGCCGGGTGATTCCAAACAAGAATTAATTAAATTTACAGCCCAAAGCTAGAGTACTAGTAGCACTCATCTGATCCAACAGTATCATTGAACTGTACTAGAAAAGCAACATAAAATTGATAAATTTTTAATTAGTGTTCCTTTTTCCAAAGGTGAGTTCTTCTCACTGCACCAGCACTGCCCTTGTCCATCAGTCATACAACTGACGCAGTCCAAGCTGTTCACTGAATGTGTTTGACGAAACAGGTAAGCAGGGAAGAATGTGGCATTACTGTAATAATAAAACTCCAGTCACTCTGGAACGATTTCTGGCATCTCATCAAAAGTCATTGGAAGCATATCAGAGAGGCAGAAGAGAAAAGTTTAGCAGTTTTACAAAATGGTCATCCCACCAGCTTGGCAATATTTCAGATAATTAAATAAAAAAAAAAAATGAATCAATAATTATTGATAATGGCTGAGAAGAAACGATTATATCGTGATTCAATGCCTCGCTACCAGGAAGTGGTCAATGCTTAAACCTGTTTCACTGCTACTAACATTTGGACTTGCTAGTAATTCAACAAAAGCTCTAATTTTGGGTTTAAACATGTCAGAGGAGCCCTGTTAAGTTTTGAGATGCAACAGGAGAAACTGTCTCGACTGTCCCTCAGCCTGACAGTAATACTTGATTAGAGGCTCTGCTGATCTCATGGGTTTTTTTTTCTTTTTAAGGAGAAAACAGGCTCTGCGTTAGCCGTCAGAAATCCATTGACTGGCCTACAACCATTTTCTCAGACAGACAGCAAAACGCAGCTGCACACAATGTGCCTCCTCAGCCAGGTTGTGTGTACATGTTCCTGTTGCTGTCACAGACATGGAAAAAAATGAGAAAATGTCTCGCTGGTCCCCACTTGTTTGTTGCGAGGTTTAAGCAGGATTTATACCTCTGAAGTGAGGCAGATCTGCTTTGGATGCCTTCAACAAAGACAGGGTTTAAAGCGGAGAAGCACTGCTCACAGAAATAATTTAAATGCTTCTTCTGACACTTTCATATGCTGCTATGTCCTGTTAAGCACACATTCTCCTTGGGATGCATCAGCACCTTCTTGCTGAATAATAAAAGGTCCTACAGTTGCTTTAAACAAGAATTTTATTACAGTATATTATAGAAAGTATGGTCCTAATTCAAACATGCTATTTTATACTTATGCAAATGATATTTTTCTAAATGTTAGTGCCTCATGTTGTCTGTCCTACTTCTTACAGTCATTGAGCCAGGCTGCAACAACAGATTAATCATCAGGGAAAAAGACTAATAAGAGCTAATCACTTACCCACAATTACAAATTTAAGAAATAACCGTTAGCCCACTGATTAAAATCTAAAATTATCAAGGGTTTGTTAGTCTGCTAATAGCAAACAGTTTGGGATTTTGTGGCCTATTTCTAAGACGTCTGGCCTACTTTAATCTAAAAGGGCAGGTAAAACTGAGACAGAACTGAAATCAGTTTTGAACATTGGCTTTCAGCACCAGGACTCCGATACAGAAGAAAAACAGAACCTTACTGGGTCAGACGTGTGCCGTCTACCTTTCCCTGAGCCCCCTTAGTTGTCTAATCGCTGGATGTGATGGAGATATAGTTTAGTGACTTTTACTCAAAAGCAGACTTTGGTTCACCAAAAACTGCTTTTAATAAAATTGAACAAAATTTTATCCAAAAACCGTCCCAAATCCAGTTTGTAGTATGTATGTTTCCCTTTTTAATAAGGGAAATGTGGAAAATCCTTTTTATTATTTTTGGGTATACAAAATATCTCACTATTTTATGTATTTTAATTATTTCATGCTTAGTTCATTGTTCAGCAGGTGAAAAAGGTCACAATGTAATCTTCTTTGTGATTTTAGAAATTCAATATTTTTTGGTCTATAAATAATTCTGACGTGATGCGTTTGGACCGCCCTGATTTACGGCTTTCAACTTTGACCGTTTCCGGAAGTAGAGCAGCAACAACAGGTGTGTGTATTAGAGGAAAAAGAAAAAAAAAGTAGCAAACAAAACAAGCATCTGAAGGAAAACACAGAGACGTACGTACCTTATTCTGTGTAGGTCCAGGGTTGTTTGAAAAGTTCACCAGCCCTTCAGTCCACCAGACGCTTAGTTCAAAAGTTTCATCTTCTACATGTAGTTTTTTTCTTCTTTTCCCAAAAACGCAGCAAACGGGACTTCCCCTGTGGCTAGCAGACGTACAAACTCCCCGGGGCAGCAATCCAACAGCTCAGACTGCTTTTCTCCAAAAACAAAACAATAACAATTAAAAATTTAAATAAAAAAAATTCAGCTCGGGCAAAAACCGGGACACTCCCCTCCGGGTTGATCCGTCACAAGGTGAAGCTTATTTTTCTGTCAGCTTTCCCGCACCGTACTTTGTTTCGTTTTTCTTCCTAGCTGCTCTGTTGCAGCAGCTCCCGTCATGCATCACGCTCATTAACCTCAGGTGTGACACCAGCCCAATCTAAAAGCTCGGCCTCGCTCTCTTGTTTATTTTTATTTATTCTCAGACATAACATTTATCAAACACACTTGAACCAGGCAGAAATAGCATCCACAGTTCAGTTCATTACTGAGATGATGAATATCTTTTTCTTTTGTCTTATATATGACATGAGAACTGCTGTCATTTGGTCACCCATGTTTCTCCCCAGTTGTTGATCTTCAGGGCTATTTAAAGTTTAACTGCATTTTAACAAAAATGCAGATTTTGAGCACATTTGAGCAGATGTTTTGTGGTCAAAATGTTAGAATGAATAAACGATCTGTTATTTTATTATTATTATTATTAGTAGTAGTAGTAGTAGTAGTAGTAGTAGTATTTTATTATTATTATCATTGTCTCTGAGTTTTACAGGCATACCTTTCCATCATGCTCTACTGTATTGTAGATTGTATTTTTCCTGCTTTAACATAATTTAGAGCCCACTTTGGTCATTTTAGTAAAATTCTTAGTTTCTGTACTTTGAGTATGTTGAATTTTTTTTGTATTTACTACTCCACAGTTTGCTCACCTGTGTTGCATTTACTTATTTCACTCAACAGAATAAATAACTCTTGGTTCAGTTGCTCCAGTATCAGACCCTTCAGTTGTATTTACTGTCTGTTCCTGGTTTCCCTATTGCTAT
Organism: Poecilia latipinna; assembly: GCF_001443285.1. NCBI lineage: Eukaryota > Metazoa > Chordata > Actinopteri > Cyprinodontiformes > Poeciliidae > Poecilia > Poecilia latipinna. The sequence continues at coordinate 20,348 of NW_015116576.1, read as the reverse complement.
TAAAATACTTCCCTGTTTTTTACTGCACTTCCTGTCCCCGACTCTGCATGTGGGTTCATTTCTACCAAAAACAGAACAGAAACACAACAGTGAACCTATTTCTCTCTACAAATACAGCTATGGAAACAATGAAGAGATCACTTAAAATGATCAGTTTCTCTGATTTTACTTTTTATAGGTATATGTTTGACTAAAATGAACATTGTTCTTTTATTCTATGAACTACTGACAACATGTCTCTGTAATTCAAAGCAAAATATGTGTATTTATTTGCAGAAATTGAGAAATGGTCAAAATAACGAAAACGATGCAGTGCTTTCAGACCTCAGATAATGCAAAGAAAGCAATTTCATAATCACTTATAAACAGCAACACTTATGTTTTAAGTCAGGAAGAGTTCAGAAATCAACATATGGTGGAATAACCAGGAGGTTTTAAATGGGGTTCAGTGCAGTGGGCTCTTAATTTTTCCAGAGCTGTATATTTGTAATTTTCATTTAACAACAGATGGGAACAAAACATATTGACAATATTTGAAACAAAGAGGAGTCCTTCAAAACCTTTCATGTTTTATTTTCAAGTGTTTTCTTTCTTCTGGAGATCAGCTACAATCCTAAACCTCCTGAAACTAGCGGCGGTGAACACGACGGGGTGGAGATATCGCTCAGTTTTTATCATTTCAAGGCTCTGCAGATTAGAACTGGTATACTATAACGTCAGACTGGTCCAGAGAAAATAAATAGTATGAACCAGTTTTAACTGATACATCAGGATTTATGAAGATATAATGGAAAAAATCTGCATTACTTCTCCATTGTTGAGACTTATAGCTTTAATTAACACATCATTTCTGTGATCACTGGTGCTTTCTGATTCCCAACAATGGCTTTTATTGCTATTTACTAAGAGAGCAAAAACACAACACTTCCAGCAAAACTGTAAACTACGTCCCAGTAGTTCTCCTCACTCAGCAGAGCTTGCTTGGATTACTCCGAGTCCCTTAATTTTCTAAGCTTTTACAAACAACAGCTGCTCTTAATGGAACCGATTCATTTTAACTCTAATATTGCCCCACAAGTAAGCTGGGAGGTCTGAGCGCCTCATTGGCTTTATGAAGATCGCATTTTCTAAGGTGTCCCCCTCTCCGCTTTGCACAGATGTCAGTAATTAGGTTGGGAGTTTTTTGGGTGTTAGGTCTTAAATATTTGCTTATGGAAATCCCATTGAATGCTTTTTCAGTTAAATGAGGAGTGGACATGATGTTGTTTATGTTTCCAAAAACTTTCCACTTAGAGCCAGGCAAAGCAAATGAACAAACAACAAATGAACGAATGGTTAGTTCTTGCAAATCTAATTGTGAGGAGGCTAACAGCATAAAGATCCACTCGGTCTTTATGCTGAAACGGCTAACACAGGTCTGGATATTCGACTACAGTGTGTTGCTGCCACTTGGAGACAGTCTCGTTTATGTAATACAAAATAAAACATGGAATAGTCTTTGTCATGTTAAGAGCTTGCCTGTGGTTGTGTGGGGTCCTAATCAAAATTATATACTGGGGCCGACGGCATTACTGCTGCTATGACCTCCATTTTACATTCTCTCTCTGTGTTTTCTCTCTCGCTCTCTTTCAGATTTGTGATTAAACTGACTGTAAATCATAACACGAGGTATGAATTCATGTTAATGCATCTCCCAAGATGTGGTGATCAGGCCAAACTTTCCTCAATTTTCCAAATTTTGCGAATTCAAGCATGATTTGGCATAATAACAAAGGAACTGTGAGTTTAGTTGATGTTTTTCATTGTTGTAACAATTCTTCTTGGCAATAAATGTAATTTTGCTAGAAAGCCTGGCTCGTCTCCCCATAAATGGTCCCACATTTCCAAGGAAAATTTGTGGGTTGAGCAGCAGAGTTTAGTATTTTGTTGCAACTTGCTAAATCATCTCTACCAGTGCCAAGTAGCTTCTGATGGTGGAAACCCTTTCCTGACTGGAAAATTAGTAATAGGGAGAGAGTTCAATATGAGAATCTGCAACGAGGGGAAGATGACCATAGCTTACCACACTCAGGCTGGATTTATCAGAGACTGGCTTTGTAATTTAAGGGGCGGAAAGGATGTAACGGTGTGTTTTTAGTCCTGACCTCAGTACCGTTTAACACTTGTGTAATCAGCTGTGCAGGCTTTTAGTATGGTTTGAAAATGGTGATCAAAGCCTGGGATGTCATCCAGCTCCAGTATATAACCAAGCTGGTGATGGTTGTGTGCAGTTTCCCCTGGAAGTCATGCAATCCTTTCTGTAAATAAACTTAAATTTTAGAGTTTCTTGAAATTTTATTCACCTAATTTACTAAATAGCACCAAGGGCCAATAACACTAAGCATTAATGAGGGGAACAATAGACAATTTGGACATGATAAAAAAGGTTTGGCAGCTTTTATTATATCTTTGTGTTTGTTTAATCCACATATATAATTCTGCTGCTTAACCCACGGATGTGTTGCTACATCACAAATATAGCAACAGATTTTCCAACAGTACAAGATTTACTGTCATTTATTGTTGCTGCAACAAGGAATAATTGAAGAAATAGGTATTTCTTCACTTCTCGTGCATTTGCATGTAGAAAGCATTCGTCAGGAGACACTCTACACACGAAGGCTGCAACATGTGGTTAATTTCATCCCTGCAGGGCATTTTGGCCTTCAATGAGGCCTGGCAATGTGCATAATTTATGTCAGTGCCCCAGAAATAGGCACACGGCTTTGTGGATTATTTCAATATTCATATTGTAACCTGCAATTTTAACATTTTCCTTTTTACGATACTCTGCCTATGAGTATAATTTATTTTACTGTTTTCTATAATAACAAAAATAAGGGATCAAAGTTGCTTTGTAGGGATCCGTCTTCTCATGCATCTTTGATGTAATGTTCTTATTCACATCTCAGAAGAGGCTAATTCACTGTGTAAATATTTGATATGGCGCTTTTATATTCCAACTTTCAACATTTCAATTGACTGTAAAAGATGTCAGTCTTTTAGCTCAGTGTCCCAGAAGATTATTTTTGTAATCATTGTTCGGATTTCTTGAAATCAGCCCTCAGAAATTATCACTAAAACTAGGTTTACCCAACGGCTGACCTTGCAAACTCCAACTCAGTCCATAAAAAGCCGCAGAATATGTTGTGGTACTCAAAATAGTGTCCACTGTTTGAAATGTCAAGATATCTTACAGGGGCAACTACATCAGTTTCAATGAAAGACCAAAGTTGCAGAAAGCTACTGCACATCATCAATCAAACTCTGTGTGATCAGACTCAGATTGCTGCAAATCGCCCAAGAGGACGGAAATCAATGTATGGCAAAATTACTCCTGGGACCAAATTGACAAAGATGAAACAACTGGTGCAAAATTGGATATGAATTACGATTATGATAAATGCTGTGACTCCAGGCATATAGGCTTGTTTGTTGGGAATGGATTCTTTGAAAGACATAAAAGAGGAAATGTCCTGTATGGTTTTATATACAAAATGTTCTTTTCCAGTGGTGACATTTGTTCGTGTAAATTTGCTCCTTCACTCTTTGTAAGCAGTGATGATAACATGATGCTTGATTTAATCCCTTCTTGAAATGCAAAGAAAGAACTAACAGCTTGATAAAAACAGGTGGAAATCAAAGATTAACTATTTACAGGGAAGCAGAGGTTTTGGCCCCTGCATATTGATTGATTGATCAAAATTTCATCATATTCAACAAAAATTTTGCCAAAAGTTATTCAGGTATTTTTTGAATTAGAGTATTTTTTTAATTTAACTTGTTTTTCTTTATCTGCTGTATTTAAGGCACAATAGTAAGTATGTTTTGCGTCAAACAAAGAGAAAACCTCAGGTAATCATGAGCTTTGTTGGGTAGTCCTGAACCTATTAAAGTCATATTAATTAATGACATCATTAATGAAAAGTCCACTATCTCAGATTAAATTAAAACATAATTTAGAATATTTCACAGCCTACCTCTCATCCAATGGCTGCTGGAGAAAAGCTGCTAAGCTAAAACTACTCAGAGTTGATTAGATCCAAATTTGACCCATTTGGTTACAAATGCATTTATTTGCATTTTTCAATGTGCATGACTGTAGGAAGGGTGCTCTTAAAATGCTCCTTGCATGATTTTAGTTTTATTTATTTTCTTTTTGTGTATATATATATACTGCTGCTGCAACCACTATCCAATAGTCATCATTCATCACCATTTACACCGACTTGCAAATTTATTCATACCCTTTGAACTTTGAAACAAACAGAAAGCTCAGTGTATTTTATGGGGATTTATGTGATGGACTAATATAAATTACCACAAAGCTGTCAAGAGCAAAGAAGACGATTCGTGGTTTTCAAAGCTTTTTACAAATAAAAAGTTGAACAGCATTCAATCTCCTCCCCGTTTTGCCAAACAGGATTTATTTAGCTGTGGGATGTGAAATTTTAAAATGAGATGATCCAATTCGGTTTTTGAGCCCAGTATATGACACCTTTCACAATGTGCCTCTATAGCCTGAGTTGTCCTTCTGCAACAGTGAGAACTCACTAAACATCAACCATTTAAAGGGATCCTCTGTGGCGCTGCGTTTTCACATGTGCTCATCTGAAGGAGAGTGTTGATGTGTGTGTGTGTGTGTGTGTGTGTGTGTGTGTGTGTGTGTGTGTGTGTGTGTGTGTGTGTGTGTGTGTCATGATAATGAAGTTTGGCCCAGAGAAGCCTGTATCAGTGACTGAGTGGTCGCCGCGGGGGTTTCTGCCACCACCCTCATTCATCATAGTGATGATAGCTATTTCTGCCTCTCTTTTTTTCCTTCCTTCTCTTATATCACAACCCATCTCTCCATCTGTCTGTCTCGTTTTGCATTTCTAGAGTTTGCATTTGCGTTTGCATGCTCATTAAGACTGCACAAACGCTGCTGTGTAAAAAAAAGATTCCTTAAAGTCATTTGGTCTGACTCATGAATATTTTCCGTCCCCTTCAAACCTGTCATAGGCCCTCATTTTCTGCCTATAAGGCGGCAACGTGATTCTATTGCAGGTCCGCTCTGCTCTATTATCTACCATAAAATAGTTGTGATACAGTCCCAACACCAGCTTCTAATTTCAGCCCAGAGATATATGAATCTTTTAAATATAAGCACATTGAGGAAAGCACTGCTGACTGACATCGTGCATATCTTTCCCTGTCTTCTTTTCACTAAACTTACAGAGAAGAGCCTATGGGGGGGACGAGCAGCCATAGACTCAGTTAAAATCTGATTGGCAACCTCTGGCATCTCTTATCAGAGTCAGAAGCTACCAAGCAATTGGCTGAGAAGTTTTCCACATGGAATACTAAACAGGCCTACCAGGAATGTTACTTTTAGAAAAGCAGGCTTTAATATTTTATGTTGGACTATGTCACATGACCACAAATAGAAAGAAATCGCTTCTAGATGTTAAAAGATGCAGCAAAAAGGCACCTAAGGAATTAAAGGAGTTAAATACATTTATGAAAACCTACTGCTAAGGCATTCAACCAAAAAAATGGAAGCCATGGGATTACAGAGTTTATATATAATAACCACAAACAAAACCCCCAAAATTACCTCAATAAAGGCGCAGGCTTGCCTACATATTGAGAATCCAAAAGCCGCTGCAATTAGAACATGTCAAAGTTAATGGGACCTTGCAGAACACTCAAGATTCCCTGCGACTTTGCCTCCAACAGTCTGACAAAGATAATCCATTTTATTTGGCGCTACACAGCAATTTGTTGCGAGACAGACAGGAACTGAACTGCAGTGGCAAAGGAAAACATATCTGACTTGGAGGAAAATATAAACTATTATCTTTTACTCGCAAAAAAAGTACTGTACCTGATAAAACTTCAGAAGTACAGGAAAAAATAAGAGTGAAACAGCGATCAGTGCAGCATTCTGTCAGACCAGCTTGTGTTTACGCTGGCAGGATTTCTGATACGTATTCGTGTGTACTTGCTCTTGTAAGTCTAGTGGTGTGTTGACAGATCGTCGAGTCGGAGACTGTGTGTCTGATTGGAGCATAAAAAGATGGACCTTACGCTGAATGCGTCTCCGCTCCTCTTCGCACTTCACCGGCGGAGTGCAGTCGTTACTGACCATCCTGAATTAGCGCATGGGTGTCGTGTTAAAAACTACCACCAAACTTTAAAGCCAAAGTCGGCATTTTGAATCAGTTTATTGAAAAGCAACTGAACAAAACGTGACCTGGTCCATTTCCATGTCATCGAAATGGACCAGGTCCTCCTCACATTTGACAATTTCTAAACAAATATTACTTAGAGACTCTAGTGCAACTTATATGCATGTTTTTTCTCTTCATGATGCATTTTTTGATGCAACTTATACTCCTGAGTGACTTGTAGTCAGCAAAATGCGGTCGTTGAAACGTGATCAGACTCAAGCTCATACATTAACAACCTGACTTGGCCAAACAAACCCACAACAGTAGTCAAGAAATGGATCCAGGCGGTCCTTTTCTGAAATGCTTGAAAAACGCAAAAATGCTGCTGGTGAACTTGTGTAGGTGAGCCACTGGGCCTGTCATCACCTAGTGCATCACAGCATGGTACTCCAGCTGCACCTTAAAATATATATAAAGTCTCTTGAGGGCACTATCACAACAACTGAGAGGATCAGGAGCTCCAGGCTCCCAAGAGCTCTTCATAAGACGCTGCACTCAGAAAGCCACATCAATCATCAGGACCCTTCTCACTCGCTCAACTGCAAAAGGTGCAGCGTGTAGGTTCAAGAACAGTTTTTATCTAAGAGCTTTCTACCTCATGAACACAGAGACACATCCCTTCTCCACACTGACTTTAACCACAGGCCAGTCCTCCACCAGTCACTTTGCGCCATAAAGAAAACTCATATTAATAAAACTGACTTTGAACAGTTTTATTGGGTTACATAGACACTCACTGCTGTAAATATTAGGAGTTTTATCGGAACCGCTTGTCCCGTTTCCATTTCATTGTACATTGACAACAAAATGTCTCATCTTAACTCATCTTAATGGTTTTGGATCTCTTTACTTTATAAGTTCATGAGTTGTGATCTTACATCAAATACTGTGCTTGGGCTGACCTTTTAAATAATTACACAGCAGTGAAGAAATATTTGCCCTTTTAAAAAATGTCTATAATTTTGCCTTTTTCTACATAATTAGATGTTTCAGATCAAACTAATTTTTATGTTACACAGTAGAGGTGTGCCGATCGATCGGCGACCAATCATAATCGGCCGATTTCCGTGGTGATCGCCAATCACGGTCTCTTGTTGCCGATCACGCAAACCAATCACCTGCTTCTCATTTCGCAGCCTGCCTGTGCCGTTGGTCTCTTTTCCTTCACACTGCGCAAACGCGCAGCAACAAATACTAAGCGATGTGGAACTATAACGCACTGAGTGAATGGGGACGTTTGTGTGTTGTGGTGGAAAATTACCTCGGGGTTTAGCACGTCAAAAAGCATCAACACGACGAATCTAATATGGCATAAAAACAATGCCATACTTGACAGGGTTTGGCTGTAATATAATCGATCTCCTCCCTGTTCTGCATAATTACTCCGCTCAGTCAGAAACAGACAATCAGAGGTAGCAGTAATCAGCTAGCCGCCATGCTATCAGGAAGTTTTCATTCAGTAACTCTGGATTGTTTATTGTAATGGAACCAGTTTTTGCCTGAATGTTAAGTTTTATACTGGAATTTTTTTGGCAATGTTGAGAGGTTTTATTTTGGCTCTTTGCATCATTTAGCCTCTTCAGAGCCTTCATATGTT
>NW_015116576.1:7826-8776 GCF_001443285.1 Poecilia latipinna | reverse complement strand
GATAGCCACTACACTGCAGGAACTGAACTTCTCTGCTCTGTTTCAGTTTGAGGTTCCAAAGTTGATGATGTGAGATGCAACGCATGAAAATTTCAACTGAGGTTTGCACTCAGATGCCTGGATTCAGAGTACAGGCCATGACACCACAGAACCCTTTTTGACCTTTAGTAAACAACTGTGATGAATAGAACATGCAAAATCTGTTTCTGTCTGGTTTCAAACCAGAGACCTTTTGCGTGTTAAACAAATGTGATAGCCACTACACTGCAGGAACTGAACTTCTCTGCTCTGTTTCAGTTTGAGGTTCCAACATTGATGATGTGAGATGCAACACATGAAAATTTCAACTGAGGCTTGCACTCAGATGCCTGGATTCAGAGTACAGACCACTATAGAAACCTTGTTGACCTTTAGTAAACACCTGTGATGAATAGAACATGCAAAATCTGTTTCTGTCTGGTTTCAAACCAGAGACCTTTTGTGTGTAAAGCAAACGTGATAACCACTACACTACAGAAACTGAACTTCTCTGCTCTGTTTCAGTTTGAGGTTCCAAAGTTGATGATGTGAGATGCAACGCATGAAAATTTCAACTGAGGTTTGCACTCAGATGCCTGGATTCAGAGTACAGGCCATGACACCACAGAACCCTTGTTGACCTTTAGTAAACACCTGTGATGTATAGAACATGCAAAATCTGTTTCTGTCTGGTTTTGAACCAGAAACCTTTTGCATGTGAAGCCAACGTGATAACCACTACACTACAGGAACTCATGCTCTTTCCTGGTAGATGATCCACATTTTGTTAGAGACTAACGTCAACGATGGGCATGGAACAATGTCAAATACTTAAACCACAGATCCTCTCAGAGAGCACAGTAACTTGGTGAACCAACTGTCAAACTTATATTTGTGCCTAATTTCACATTACAGTCCATAAACTAAGCCTG
>NW_015116576.1:0-3305 GCF_001443285.1 Poecilia latipinna | reverse complement strand
ATATAATGTAACCGGTAGTGTTTATGATTAAAAAAAATTATGTGATCGGTATCGATGATCGGCCCTCATGGGTGATCGGAATCTGAATCTGCAGGAAAAAATCCTGATCAGCACATCTCTGTTACACAGCGATAACCTGATTAAAGTTAAATACAAAAAAACATTTTGAAATTAAAAGGAAAAAAGCTGTCTAAACCAACATGATCATATCCGTTTCATCAAAAATTCTGTGATTAACCACAAAAACTGTTTAATTTCACTACTTCCACCCATGTCTGGTTACTTTCTAAACTTCAAACTCAATAAAACACTTCAAGAAGCAGAATTATGTATATATCTAAACACATCCTTAAGAGAGATCAAAGGCCACTACGGACCAAAGAGAACCAAGAAGAAAATAGACGATCAACTTATGAAGTGCTGATCCCGTTACATCTGATTTAAAAGTAAAGCTGCATTTTAGAACCGAACAGAACTAAAGGAAAACAAAGTGGAGCTACTGTGTGGCGGCGCATACCGCTTTCCGGATTGAATCGTGTCCGTCACGGCATCAGAAGTCTGCACCATGTTGATTTGTAATTATCACGAGTGCCGACTATCCCAACGCATCCAGCGCACGCCATGGGAACGTGCTCAACTCGAGTGGCCCTACCTCCGAAGCTACACAATTCCGTGGCACCGCAGCCACGAGGTATGTGTACACCCTCCACCTTGCCCGGTTCACACAAAGTTCCTCCACACACCAGGCCAAGGCCCGTGCAGGGCATGCAGATTCACCCCGCTCCACCAGTCCACTGGGTGGGACCCCTCCTATCACCCAACAGCTGCCCCGTCGCCACTGGGGAGGTTGTAGACGCTGCAACACATGCCCAACCACAAACACATGCGCGACCAAGTTGTGCGTGGTTCCCCTAAGAGACACTCACGACCGCTTATATGTCTGCATTTAAAGGGACGAAGGCCACAGCCTGCGACACCTCAGCTGCGGAAGGACAAAAGGGGGGCAATTCCTTCCGATTGATTTTTTGGGACTTCAGAGTCGGTCTGGTCAAACTCGACTCGCCACCCGGGACGGTTGGTTTTGCCGGCGACAGTGCCGTTCCAGCGGGACCACTAGGAGGTACAACCATGTAACTACTGCTCCTCGGCCTAAGGGGCAGCTCTCCCACCTTCTACCCCTATTTATTGGCCGAGGACCCCCAGAAGGAAGTGCTAGTGACTCCACCGTTCCACGGCCGTAGCGGTACTGAGTGAAGCTCTATTCACCCCTTAAGAGAGTCAGTTACTCTCTTAAGGGAGAATAATGGCTCCTGCTCTCTAAAAGAATATCCTGTAATGACAATCATTCTGTGACCTTAAACACACCAGCAAGTCGACTCAAAAAAAAAAAAAAAAACACAGAGAGAATGAGAGTTTTTGGAGTGGCATAGTTAAAGTTCAGCTTTAAATGCGATTCAGATGCCATGGCTTGACCTTAAACAGGCCATTCATAACAAAAAACCTCCAATGGGGCTAATTTAAAACAATTATTAAATTAAAAGAGAGTGACTCAGAACAGAGGTCCATTATCACAAAAGCTTGACCGTTTTTGCCAACAATAGTTGCAAAACCATTTGAGTGACAAACCTGCTTTTATAGCCATGAATTGTGTAACCTAAATTACATTCTAGGACCATTAGGATTATTAAAGAAATAATCCAAGTTAGAGTCAGTCCAAGTGATTCTAAAAACTAGGTTCGTCTGCTAGAGGAAGTGGCAAAATGTAAAACACAGAAACAACCAGATGGTGCAAAATTGGTGAATTGTATTAATATTTACAATATATACAGGTTAGTCAACAGTTAATGAAGTCCAGAATGGTTCCTTAATCCAAGGAATTCAACAGTTCTTGCTGGTGATGAAAGGAACAAAAAAATAATCCAATTTATGGCCGGATGTCTCCAACCAATTCGGAATAGTTTTCTTTGATAGAAGGTGGTGTGGTATTTCCGGATCCGCTAATTGGTTAGTTCGCCAGTCTGGTCAGCATACCAGACAATCCGTGATTTATCCCTGCAGCAAAGTCCTTTGAATGGGAATCTGTAACACACCTGGCCTGTGTAAACAGGCCTAAATAATCAGTTCACATGTACACGCATTTTCTTATAATTAAATGAGTTTACATAATTATGCAACTTATGCAAATTCAATTTCTTTTTACAACAGTAGTAACAGTAGTGTTTTATACTGGTAAACATTTCAGTTTGAATGTGCTATATTTAGATCGGTGTATAACCAACTCAACGAGCTGGGAAGGCTAGTGCTAGCATGCTAGCTCCCAAACACAACACTCACCAGTTCCCTCTTGACAAACCGTGATCGCTACAGCGTTTGGTCGAATGCTTACACGTCTGCAAATTAACAGAGGTACACGATTGAAGAATGCACAACAGACGTTTAACTGCTTTGGAACAGACCAAAGTCCGACAGCGCCTCCTACCTAGGGTGCCAATGAGCAGCCATATAAGCGGTAGCTGTCAATTTAGGACGCTGACGTGCAGCTGTCACATGACGTTAAAACCGCGCGAGAACAGTGTTGTTCTCGCGCGGTTTGTATTAAATAAATTAAGGAAAGGAGGATTTTTTTTTTTTATTAAATCTTTAAATAAAATAAATAAAATTAAATCTAACAAAAGGGAAAATAAAATAAACTGAATCTAATATGGAAAAATTATACTGGTTACAATTGGAAAACGTTTAATCAAATTGTCTGATATTGAAATTGGCTTTATGATCTGAAACATTTAAAAAAGAGAAGAAATCTGCAAGCAGGCAATTACTTTTTAACTTCCCTGCATCCCCCAAAGTCTGCCTCTTTCTCCAGAGTTGGATGACGTTTACAGACAGTCACGTCCTGAAGTAGTTTCATCTGACCCTAATTTAAGTATAATCTTTTATAAAAAGAAGCTAAAATGAGTACAGGCAGTATAGAGAATCTATACAAAACCAGCTTGTAGTATAAATGAAAAATAAGAGACAGCCATAACATAGCATGACTCTGGTGCTCTCTCAAAAATCCTCAAAGTCAGTGGCTACCACAGAGCTTCAGAGCCGTTTCTGCTCAAGCCTCAGGCTGCAGCCATGGCAAAGCCTGCAGCTGCTGCTGGAGGCCAAGCAGAGGGAATCTCTGAGTGATAAAAATAATTGGAAGGAAATAATGCAGCATGGAAGATTTAAAAATTCACAACCCGGACCCCAATGAACTATCTTCCCAATATATATATATATATATATATATATACTGTATATTTGAGAAACAGTAACAA
>NW_015116575.1:10802-33637 GCF_001443285.1 Poecilia latipinna | reverse complement strand
TGAAGGCCAATAAGTTGTCTTCAACCATTTATGTAAGTTACAATTCCTGCAAGCTAGCAGAAACAAAGCTGTAAATGTGAACACTTTTCATACAGGCAAACACATAGATACACCTGAGACAATTTATGCTATGTTAGATTTTCTCAGTCACTTTTGGTGCATTTCTCAAGTCATTGTTGGCATTTACAAAACAGTAAGCGCATTTCTCAAAACAATTTGTAGAAACGGCAAAAATAACATTTGTTTGCTTGAAAAATCCTTAGTTCAGCTCTTAAAATTCTGTCTGTTAACATATCAGTGACTCAAAATAATAAGTTATAGTTTCTCTATGTACAGATGAGATGGTCAAATTGATTAGTCATGGGAAGAGGCTACAAAATTCACATTTATGCTTTTGCTGTAATTTTTGATGGTGATTCAGAAAGAAAAAGACAGAAATGCAGAGAACAAAACAAGTAGAAAAGGAACCATAGAACAATCTCCTCATGGAAAACTGTACAGTGCTGTAGAAATTACATAATTACATTACATTTTAATTTCCATCGTCATGCTGACAAAGGTTCCTCAGTGGGGTTAAGGAATGAACAGTAGGGTGGGAGGAGGACCTCCATCAGCATCGTGTTGTGGGTTGCAGCCATATCCTGATGTTGGACTGATGGAAACTGGCAGATGTCCTCAGCCTCTTCTGACTCTTCTTCTGCTTTCCTCCCAACTATTTCCTCCTCAGCCTCACTCCTCTTCTTCTCTCTGGCTGTTCACTCTGTCCAGATACTTGTTCATCAGTTCTCAGAAATGTAACATTGTGTTGTGTTCTGGCTATATAGACCATATTGTTGCCAACTGATGGTTCACAAGATGCACCTTCAATCTGTTTTCAGAAAACTGGTTGATCGTTGGTTGAGCTAATGGTTCATACATTGACCTGTTAGAGAAACTCAGGACTCACTTGGGAGCAATTTACCAATTCAGGACAGATTTAGAAAAGAATCAATTATAAATTAATTAAAATATGATTGACATTATGACAACTTTAAGACTTATGCATGTTAAGACTTACACAATGAACTTATGCCGTTTTTGAAGTTGAGAATTCAACACAGACACGTTTAACATATTTTGATCAACACGATTAAAGCAAATTACAACGGGTGAAAAGCAGAGAAGTGCACATAATCAGTTACATGATGTACAAAAGCAAAACTTGCAAAAGGAATGAGAAACTCATTTTTTGATGTGCAGAAGTGACAATAATTTGAAGATTGAACAGGTAGTTTTAAGAATTTCAAATCTGTTCTGAGAAATGCACCCAAACTGAGAAAAACTGTAAAATATTAATATTTAAATGCTCTTATCTTAAAACCCTTCAACTGTCATAGACCCAGTGACTTTAGTGCAACTATTTTGGGGGTGAGAGTCAAGAGGTCAAAGAAAATATTAAGTATTAGCTCTGATGCCAAGCTTTATACTTCCAAGTATTACCAAAGTATTGAAACAAAAGCTGACGTGTTCTTCACAGTTTTAACTTGCATGCATGAACATTTCACACTCAAAGTAATTCAAATTAATTACTGAACCAAACTTGAAAAGTTGCTTCTGCCATTAACAATAACTTTAAGCACAGTCTAAAGTAGACCAGAAATATAATCTATGCAGTCGTTCCTACAGAAACATTAACGGAAGTGTTGCGTCTTGGAAAATTAAATGTTCCATATAGTAAAAATATCTAGCTGTAGTGCATGTAGATAAACAGCATGGCTCAGAAATTACACATTTCTTTATCAGTTGGTTAAAGTTAGCTAACTTCAGTTAAAACCGTGAAAGGGGCTCACCTGTGATGCAGAGATGTGTTTCCTTCTCCTTCTCCTCCTGAACGCGCAAAAATAGCAGAAACTTGATTTCAAAGACAGGAGCCGCATCCTGACAAGGACCAGGCCTACTGGGCTCTCAGCACCCTGAGCTAGCACCTGCTAGTTAGCAGCCTTAGCTAGCGCACTGTGACTTTACTGTGTTGAGTTCAGAAAACCACAGTATCCTGAGCCACGCTCAACTACAGGAACAGAGTTAAAAGAATCTTGCTGCTGATGCTGAAGGATCAGGCAGCAATGCAAACTAGATAATTATTTGTTTACATGACAAATTACAGTCTCCATTTACTGTAAACCCTGCTATTTATCACAATAACAAAATTAAAAACTCTCTAGACTATTCTATCCTAATAGCACAATATTTAAAACCAAGTGTGGGATTTGTGAAACTTCAATGAAGGGCGACTTCACAATTTTTATGCTTTTGGATAACACTAGAATTGTTCTTTAGTGAAGTTTCACAAATCAGATAAAGGTTTCACAAATCCCACACTTGGTTTTAAATATTCTGATATGAGTTGAGCATAATCTAGTCCAGATTTGAAGAGTCTAGGTGTTGTAGTTTTTTAGCTAAAGTAAATTAAAGATGCTGATGGTAGTGAAAAATTAGGTGGAATTGCCCTTTAGCCATTTCCCAAATTGGAAGCAGCAATTGGAAACCAACTTCAGCTTCATCCAAGCAAGAGGGGCTAACATACAGTTCTCTTAATGTATAAGACATCTATGGTCGGCATAAAATTAATCTCAAATGCATCATTTAATCAAATACTCTCATAAATGATGGTGGTGTTGTCTGTAGGAGTTTGCTTTGCAGTCGGTGGGTTGCCAGATCGTTGCCTGGCCTACTGTTGAGATTTCAGTTTGGTGTATTAAAGGCATTATTAAAAAAGAAACCAAAATATCACACTAGCATTCTGTTCTTTGCAAAATTTACTTTTGCAGTCTCATTTATGGTTTTACATTGTAGATATAAATATCAGCAAAATTTGTAATATTGGCTGATTAATACTGTTAGGTTTAGGGTAATTAACTACTGGCATTATTACTATATTTTTCTATGAACTTTACAATTACTTATATTTTTACAATATATTTCTGTATTTTCTACATTCATGACTGTCAAAATTACTTAGGATATATGTTTATTGAGTTATGATAATTCCATGTGTTTTCTATGGTAACAAAATGTTTTGGATATTACGGTCAGTAACCGTTGGTATTTCACAATTTTCTTACCGTAAATTTACAGAGTTTTTTTGCAGTGTTGACTTACGGTAATTCCATGTATTTTCTACGGTAACAAAATGTTTTGGTCAGTAACTGTTGGTATTTCACAATTTTCTACAGTAAATTTACTGACTTTTTTTCACAGTGTGCTATATCCCCGATCAAGTATAAATTAAAAGAAATTTGACTTCACAAAATCTCGGAATTGGACCTCAAACATGCACAAAAGAATCCAAGCAACAGTCAAGGTATGGTTTTGATGAGTGAGTGTCATTTTAACATGATGTAAAGCTACAAAAAGGATTGATTTTATATAATAGTCCCCCTTTAAAAGAACAAATAAAAAAATAATATCAGTAAATCTAAAATCTTTGAGTTACGGATAGTGTTATTGCAATTAATAATCAAATATTCTAATAATTATGTGACAAGAAAAAAGATCATTAGTAAACCATGATTAGCACATCCGTCTTGTCGTATTTGTCTGCTTGTATTCAGGGAACTGGTCAAGTTGAGGCTTATGAGAAATGAAGAGAATGCGACAGAAGCCAAATGGAGATGACAGCTAACTGTTTCAACTTCCTCAGTTACCCTCTGCACACTCACACAACCATCCCTGCTTTTTTTCCACCTTCATAATTTTGTTTTGGAAAAACATGGGTTCATGTTTCATCTCTGTGAGAGCTCTAAAACTTGAATATCTGTTCTGCTCTTGCCCTCTGGTACCTTTGTTTGGCTCAAGGCAGAGTTTGGCAGGCAGCATGTGCTGATGGGTGGGCATTTTTGTGAGTGGTTAGATTGGTGGTTTAGCTTTTGAAGTAATATTTCAGAAAAAAAGTAGCTGATGCAGGATGAGCACCCTTTCCTTTTGAAACATTAAAAATATGTTAGCAACTATTTTACAATTGTTCTACCTC
This sequence comes from Poecilia latipinna, assembly GCF_001443285.1. Lineage (NCBI taxonomy): Eukaryota > Metazoa > Chordata > Actinopteri > Cyprinodontiformes > Poeciliidae > Poecilia > Poecilia latipinna. The sequence continues at coordinate 29,628 of NW_015116575.1, read as the reverse complement.
TGAGACTTCTCTCTCTTACTGGGGTAACTGAGATTTGGTTGAAGAACAGGGTTTTTTAAATATTGACTGCACCTTGCCAGGCCAATTCAATTTATTTTTTCTTTTAAGCCAACATTGTTTTTCCTTGTTTGTTTTCAGTATGAAACTGTTCTCTTTAGAATTAATGGGTTGTGTACACAGTCTTGATAGAAGTCCCATGTAAACTTGTGAAGCTTCCTTAGAAAGTGTACTGTATCAAAGGGGATGGGAAAGTCTGCAAAGACCGGTAAGACATTTAGTTTTTCAAGACAGGCACAAATAACCTCATTGTCCACACTTCATGTACCACTTGGATGTAGGCCGTCAGTCGTCAGTAGACTGTATTTTTGTTTTGGACAGAGGACTGAGGATTTCTATATTGCTGGAAATAAATGTTGATAAGCGGACTGGAGATAGCTGCCAGATGGCTACTAACCAGTTGGTTAAAATGCTGGGTTGTTCTAACTACACAATTTATAACCCGTACCTCTAATGCTGTAAACATAGGCTGCAACTTGCCAGGCCAATAAATCTATTTTGATATAGATCTATAAGTCTGTAACAAAATACATGCTACATTTGGTCAAATGCAATGCGAGAAGTAGACAGGTGCACAGGCAGCAGCCACTAGTCCTGTATGTACGTTGTGATGCACAATCTCCACTTATCCCCACAGATGAAAATGACATCTTTGTTACCTCGGTCCATCATCACAGCCACCGCTGCAAGCACATCTGGTCACATCACATCCCTCCAGCGTAACCACTTTGCTGCCCACCACTTTGCCAATCTGAAAAGAACCCCAGCACCCCAGTGTATACCTGGTCAAAAGGTCTGGCTCTCATCTCATGACATCACATTAAAACCCATGTCCAGAAAACTCTCCTAAATTCATAGGTCCATATGAAATCGACCCTAGCTCTGTATCTCCATCTTTCCTTTAGCCTTCAGATCCATGCTACCTGTTATGTTTCACAAATCAAACCTGTCCAGTCATAGACTACTTGCTTCATCCAGAGGGTTTGGACTCTGTGTGATTGCTTCCTGGAGGCGTGAACTCCTTTGATGTTGTAAATTTTACTCAATCACTGATGCTTGTCCATGACATATGCAATGTGCCAGTTTGATACTAAAAAGCTTACTAGAAATTGCCTGCACTGTAAATAACCATCCTCTACTGTAAAGAGAGAAGAGTTGATCTGTTGATCTGCAGCTGTTAAGGTTAATTCAACATTTGGAAGCTTGACCAACACAGACTCAAGGGCTTTGTTCACTTCCTCTGTTCCCATTGCTAAAACTACAGGCAACTATAGTTCTAAAACAGTGCAGAAAACTGATATCATCATTCACAACTTCTCCTTCTGTTCGCAGTTGTACCGGTAAAACATTTACTAGAGACAATCAATGCGAGTCAAGGGGAGAAAGCCCAGACTGTGCAGGAAGCAATAATTTTTTTTGAGCGGAGTTGCACAGGAAGGCAATGGCTAGCCCCTTGGAAAAATCTCCATTGAGAACTGTAAGACCGATCCAAAATCGGTTATTTCCCTTCCTCAAATTCCACAACTTAACTGTCTCCCTCTGCTTCCCAGTCCTCCTGGTTTCCCCGCTGTGCCTGAAGAATTTCCCAATCATACCTCCTTCACTTACTTTATTATTATTATTATTATAAAGTTTTCTAAAACTGCTTTCTGCCTCCTAAGAGTGTTTGCATATTGGTCAAACTACTACTGAAAAGCTTCCCGATACCAAAGCCAGCAGCATCAAGCCACTTGCTGACCTTTTGTGTGAGGCCGTCACCCACACCAAACAGATCATAAGATTACTGTCTGCTTACACCTTGCCTCCTTGCCAACCAGAATGAATAAAATAAGAAATGTAATTTGTGAGTTAGTTGGATACCTGAGCACCTGAACAGGTTTGCTGCTTCTATTTACCCTCAGGTGAGGCCAACAGCCAGGCTGAAAGTGATACTTCAACTGATGTTTGCTCAACTGTTGTATCATAATCCCTGCAACTACATATATGGTCCTGACATGATCCACCTTAATACTGAAAAATGACTTTTTGACCAAGAAACAGACTCGGGGGTTTAAAGCACTCCATCTCGAAAGATTTTGCTAAGTTTTCTTTTCAGAGAAGGTCTGAATTAAAAGCAATCCTTGTTATTTAAACTTAGTGACAGAAATCAACTGTCTGTGAAAGTTTTTGGGAAATTGTTTTTAGACTTAATGCTGCTTTAATGAGTCTGTGTAAAACCCAACACAGGAATGCTATTGATTTTTACTTTCTAAAAAAGTTACCTGTCAGGAGATTGATGAACTTTTTCCAAATTAAAACCACTTTGTCAGAAATATTTGTGGGGAAATGTGAATGTGATTTGGAATGGAAAAGTGAGATATTTACTGAGGTCTACTGATTACAAACACAGAATGTAACCAACCAAAGCAGCGCATCTATTCTGTAAGTCCGAGTCAAAGGGTTCCTGCCTTTACTGTGTTAAACTATTTACTTTAAGCTCCACAGCCAACCACTTTACTGTGGGCTCCATATTCACTTAGAAACAAGATAAAGTTATTCTAATAAGGTTTTTGTGATTGGAACAGAAGTTGAAACCACTGTTTTAAGTTTGGTTTTGTCTGAGTTTGGTTCTTGTGTTTCATGCCTTTTTGTAAGTCTTTTTTTTTTTTACATGTATCATTTCTGACTTCCTGGACTATTCCATTTTTTCATAATTTGTGACTTTGGTCAACTTCCCAGAGCTCCACCGTCTTTGAGCTGCTGTTCCGGTGCCACTAATCCTCTCCCAGTATTTCTAAGCCTTTTTCTGTCACTCCTTGCCAGATTTCTCTGTATTCCAGGCTGTTCCATTTATTCTGCTCTGGCCACACTGTTCCATTCCTGGTTCCAGCTTCATGTCATTCCTGCCTTGACATTTCTTAGGACTTTTATTTTTCTTATTCTCTTTCACATTATTAAATCTTCACCTGCATCAAGATTCTTCTGTTGTCCCTAAAACAACTCCTCCAAACAGGTCAATTTGCATGTTATTTATGTGAATTTATAATTTATGAAAATAGTGTCCCTTTAAGCCATAAAGGAACAAAACAATAGATGTGCCGTCCTTAAACACCTGTCTCTTTTGACTGAGTTCCATCTTTGAGAAGATGTGTTTTAGTTGTTCTGATGACTGTGCTCTGATTAAACCAGCCCTTTGCCTCTGTGGAGCTCACAACTTCACAGGGCAAAACATAATCAAGGTGTAGATCACTTCCGTAGGAACAAATGCCACAGCCTCTTACTACTGTGGTTTATTCTTTAATGTGTGAATAAACCACACTTTAAAGAGACAGTTAAGTATTTTAAAATCTTAGAACTCCACCTAAGCACCAACAATTGTTAGATATTTTCCTACACCATTTTTATTGAATTGGTTGATTGTCCTGAAAATCAAGTGACCTGGGAAACTGAAGAAAAACATTGAATGATTTGTAAAATTTTTTTCTTGTTGTCTTATGATTATACCAGCTGAATATTACAGCATATAGAACAGGTATGTTCCTATGTGCTGCTGTAGGAAGGCCTGACTCTACTTCTAGTGGGGAATTTTCATGGCCGACTTCCACTGTGGAATCAGATCCAGTGTTATGTTTCCTTGTTGTTGGTCTGATGGGGAGCCTTTTCCTCTGCCTCAGTGGGACTGAAGGAATGGTGTTTACTGCACAGAGCCAACTGGCCTGTGAGACTATCACAAACACTGCAGGACAGCTATTAAAACGCAAACTGGGCTTCAAAGTCCATCAAACACACTGGAACAGAACTGGAGCTCCTTTTCGAACATATCTTGGCACGTTTCCTCAATAACCTCTCTTCAATGTTTACACTTTTTTCGACCACCAACACATACTCACATCATGTAACCCGCAAGCACACACAATGCATATAACACTACACTCCAGACCCTCCCCATCCCAATCCTTATTGGCTCAATGTGTCGTCAGAGACAACAGCTGTTTCCAGGATGAAGAAGCTACTTTGAGGGTGCCAGCCAGTCTGCAGGCCTGCAACTGGAGACTCCCTTGGGTCTCTCATGGCCTTCAAAACGCACACTCGCACACGTGAACACTTTCACACACAGGCAGCACAACAGCACTAAGTCCCTCTCAGGAAGAAAGGAAAAGCACACTTCTTCCATAATGTTAATGGTGAGTAGAAGACTCCCTGGTTAGTCATCGACATGCAGGTGTATGCATGTCTTAGTTTTAAAATGTTTTCATGCCTAAAGTTTACAACTGAGAGAGTTATTGTATATAAAAATGCTTAAACATATTTCTAGGATGATTCTTTAACAGTATTTGTTCTTAACAACAAAAGTCTGAAACTGAAACATGCAAATTACAAAAAAATTGACTTTGTGGTGGTGGAACAGCAATGCTAAATTGTAATTTAAATTAGGAATGTCCCGATAAGTTTTTTTTTTTTTTCCCTTTTTTCCCCCCCATTCTGAGTCCTTTGATTTTGAGTCCTGGCCGACCCCAAGTCCCGATCCCATACTTTTGAATAAACAGATCCAGGATGCCCCTTATTATTTTCACCTGTTTTTATCATTTAACAAAAACCTGAGGCTGTGTAAATCAAAAGCTGTAATTATTTTTTAGTACAATAATTTCAGTAAAAAATAAAACATTGGGCAGGATGAAAAACTATATTTATGTAGTCTGGGGAAAATTTTGCTTCACATGAGACAATAACCGGGTTTCTTATTGTGCAGGATTGTTTTTTTTATTTCCAATCATAGAAAATTAAACAAAACGGTCCTGTCTGTTAGCTTAGCCTTAGTTCAACAAGCAGAACATAGACTTGTATTGAACATTTGGCTACCACAGATAAAATATGGCAAGTTTCTAGAATAACAAAAAATGGACATAAGAAAATACAAGAGATAAAATTAAATGTGGCAGTGGTCTTTGGCTGCACAAGCGAATAGAATAGAATAGAATAGAATAGAATAGAATAGAATAGAATAGAATAGAATAGAATAGAATATACTGATACCCAAGGGAAAATTGTTTACCAGTTGGCAAGCTTCCCCATCCACAGTGTTAAATGTTAATAAAACAAGTATAACCATAAGATATAAAATTTATAAAATAAATATATACACATAAGAGTGGTGTAAGTACTTCAATATGACTGAATGTAAATAATAAATCAATAAATAAATAAAACAAGCATGCACGTGCAAATATGTTAGTCTATAAATAATCTATAAATGAGTGCAGAGAAAATTATATTTAAGTAAAGTTACTCAGAGTTGGGCATTGTAAAGTCTGATGGCTACTGTCAGAAAGGATTTCCTGTGCCACTCTGTGGTGCATTTTGGTAAAATGAGTCTCTGGCTGAACCGTCTCCTGTAACTGGCCAGAACGTCATTAACTGGATGAGACTCGTTGTCCAGGATGTCCTGCACCTTGGACACAATCCTTCTCTCTGACACTACTGTCAAAATACAGAGAGCTACAACATTATGCAACATTAATTTAGAACATGTGGCATTCTTACACGAATTATTTCATCAACACTTACATTCCACAGCAATATATCAGCTTATTCTTAGCACTGGATACAGATGATTGCACATTTAATTCTTACATGCAGGAAATGGCTGCCCTGCAGGTCTGGACCTTCCATTTCAGAAATGCACCATCTTGTTAAAATACTGACTGCTTAACACTTAAATGTAAATGTTCCAACATATTTTAACAATTTATGTGCATCTTTACCGATTTTCTGCCAGAATTAGCGCCTTGTGATATATCACAGTTCACACCCAAGCTCAGTACAGCAAAACAGGACGTCCCAAAATGCATTTCTTGCCCAGTCTTGGGGTGGTGGGGAAACAGTAATCAATTTTCAGCAGTGCCCTCTGGTGGCCAAAATAAGACAGAGACTTCTTCTGTGGTATTTCATTGGCAGCTTAAAATCTGACAAACGGCATGCTATCCCTAAATGAGCTGCATAGAGATTGCCTTCCCATCCCAAACTCCTAATGTTATGACCATATCCCTAGCATTCTCTGAGGACCTATTTGGTAGACTGATTGTTCTCATACCCTTGTAAATTTAACCAATAATTTGCTGACAGTTTCATCTACCTTAGGTCCATTAGCATTTCACCAGTTTCCATCTGAAGTGCAGGGATTGGAGAGATTCTAAAAGCACCACAACATATCCATAGTGCTTTAGCTTGGATCCTGTCTAAATTTAATAAAAAGAAATTAGCAGCTGATTAATGCATCCATAATCCAACACAGATCGAATTAAAACATTATACATTGCGTTTGTCAATGTTCTTCTGTACATGTAACTTAAATGAGAGTTTTACATCAAATCATACACCTAAGTATATGATTTGATTTACAACATCAAATCATATATTATTGCTACGGTGCAAAACAATCAAAAGAGATTTGCTGATTGATGCTGCAACATTTAACTGAAGATCTGCAACACAAAATAACTATTAGAAGTGTAGTCACTACACAGTGCTCGTCTTAACAACAGTTATCTCTTAGCAACTGTTATATTTTTATCTAACGCATATTTCCCAAGAAAAACAACATAGAGTCAAACGTAGCAGACGTTCCCAATATTTTACATAACATGTAACCCATCAGATCATCGTGGTTGGATTCAGAAAGGGAGCGGGTTTCTCCATCTAAATATACACTCCTTGTTGCTATTTTTATAACCAAAATGATCAAATCTTTCTGATCTAACCCCAAGAGCACAACGAGTAAATAACACAGAAATCAATATTAATTGACATTGATTAGCATATTTAACCAGGAAAGTAATATCTGAGACAAAATGCAGACAGATGATGAAGAGATCAGCCTGGAACAGAGTCTAAGTATTTTCACCATCTTTATTTTTACATTTTTTGCTATTTTTACAAGAACACGCAAAGCTGGAGAGATCACACAGATTACCTTTACCAAACAAACAAAAATGTTGGTTTAGCAAATTGATAACATATCAAAACGAAGAGCATATCATAAACCATGCACTTCACTCAGCTTATGACATTTGTATAGACTGATGTGTTAGCATGTTTTCATTATATTCATTTCATTCTATTTTTGCTCTAGTTCTCTATAAATAAAACAACTTTGTATTTTCCAGAAGCTTTTTCCTTCAATTTTGCAGATCAGTCAGTGCCTGGGACACTGACTGACTTATGTGAAGGTTTCCATGTCAAACATGTAGATTTGGGCGTCCATGAACTTGAGTTAGCAGTCTGAGTAAATAAATGCTCAGACTGCACGACAATAACAGGACAATGGGACTGGAGGCCTACACAAATCTATGTAGACGTAGTAGATTACGGTATTTTCCCCCCAAAAATGAAAAGCTTAGCAGTTCAAGTGTCAAACAGGCACACACACACTGCACACACACTATGGCAGCTTTGTCTTTCAGAACATGTTGCACGTGTTGTTTTGAGTTAGCTGCAACTGTCAGGACAGCCAGCCATCTTATCTGCACCTGCCACACAGCAAATGCATGTCCACATACAAACACACAGGAGAACAATGTCCAATTGATTTACTACAAGGCATGCTGGGAGACTGACATCCATTTAGATATTAATCAACTGGGAAAAGTAGTGACCATTAGTGTTTATGCTTTGTCTTTCAACAATTCTCAGTTTTGTCTTTTGTAATCAGAATATTTTGTGAAATTAAAAAAGATGTAACATGTACAGAAACTAAGAAGAAATAGCAAATTATGATTGTGACACTATGGCTCATAAATGTATTCATCCACACACAGAAACAACAGGCATTAGTGAAAACCTTAGAATATATTTAAAGCAGTGAAGAATCACTTGCCCCGTCTCTGCTGTACATTTGTCTGACTTCTCAGTCCAAATCTGTGCAACTCTCATCTCATTCACAAAAACACTCGGCGTTCTTACTGCAAATACACACTTGTGGCTGTACACTGACTGACAGGCGTGGCAGGTGGGGCTCCTCAGTAGCAGCGTCCCACCTGTTGACCCCAACCCCCTCCATGCCCACAAACATGCTCCCTCACAACTGCTGTCCCCACCCCCTCGACTTCTGACCCCATGACCAACTTCCTATCCCCATGGGTAAGGTAAAGGCCCTCCTGTCTGTACCAGCAACCACCAGCCCAGCTTCATAAATAAAACCTGATCTGCCCCTGCCTGGTGAAGCCCACCGCTGCCGTTCACAGGAACCCCTGCCTCTCGAGGCCCCCTCCCTGCCACCTACTCTGAGACTTCTGCTGACAAAGTCTCAGAGTACTGATAACTTTACAGAAACACTCTCATAGCTTCCTGTTAATGTTAAACCTTAAAGTAGAGAATAACAGACTGATGATAGAAATAGTTAGTGATTGAATGTCAGTTTGTTTTGTTTCACAAGAAAAGATAAAATATAAGAAAAAAGAAGTAGACAAGGAAACTGAATATACTTATCCCAAACTGATAGGATTAAAACCTTCTTATCATTGATGAACTGTTTTTATTTGTCATAGAACATACAGATAATTTATTGTCATCAAATTAATTAATTATGTTGACTTTTTGTTTATCCTGCTAAAGTGCCCCTCATAACTGAATGTGTCAGCTTGCTTGACTTAAAAAAAGTGTAAAATCCTAAGATATTTTTTCAGAAAAAAAAATATTTTTACAGAGCAATGGCATGGGGAACAGGAATTGGGTTTTAAATTTGGGAAAGATTATTGGGACAAAATAACCGACCGGATTCAGACATCATCATCTTGTGCAAGGCTTTCCCTTATTCAATTTAAGACAGTATACAAACTTCATTATCAAAATCAAGGCTATCAGAAATATATCCCAGTGTGTGTGATCGGCAGATGGAACGCCTCCCCTTATGATTTAACTCATATCTTTTTCACCTGGTTGTTGCTTCAATCAAACTTTTTATTATTATTATTTGGTTGTACTCTCTATGGTTTTGAATGTTACATTAAAACCCTGCCCACTAGTGGTGATTTTTTGTGATCCTGAGAATTCCACTATGAACCTTGGTCGAAAGCAGATGGATGTTATCACCTTTATCTCATTATTGGCACAACAGAGAATTTTATTGACTTGGAAGCTGCTCACACTCTGACTGACGGATGTCATGTCTTTCTTAAAACTAGAAAAAAAATCAAGTTTAGGTTAAGATGGATGCCGACCAGTTTTTCCAGATATGGAAACCTTTTTATTTTTACTGTAAGATCAAAGCGTTTTTAAAAAAATTCTTTTTGGATTTGTAGCATATGTGATGCTACTGTAGCATCACATATGCTACTGTATGTGTGATAAGCTCTATATATTGATGATGATATATAGAGATCATCATCAATATCTCTATATAAGAGGGAATATATCTAGATACATATGGTGATGTATGTGTATAGACATCAGATTCCTTAGTTGTCTTCCTCATATTCCAGATTAAAATGTCAAACGTATCTCCTAGGAGATTACAACGGCTACATTCTTGGGGAAAGAGGCTACTCCTCACCCTGCTGACCCATCACCCAGAGCCTGGATAGCAGCGACATCACAACAGGGCTCACACCAGAAAATGAGCAAAAGTGGAACTCAACATAGCGATGAGAATCCAGTGCCTTTGGAGACTCTGAGTCAGTCCAAAAGTTGCATGTGATATTATAGCCACTATTAGGGGTGAGGACTGTCCAGGCCCTGATGAAGTCGTTCTGGATGAGGAACGATATAGCTGACTGGATAGCTCAATGGGTAAGTCACCCGACTTTCAGCCAGAAGACCCGGGTTTGATTCCAGGCCGGGGCAAAGATACAACAGTCAAATTGAGCTAAGACCCAGTGTGGGTCCTTAAACAAGACCCTTTGAGCTACTGCCTACCTCATACCATGAGAGACATTGATATGCACGATGTGCCAGCTCAGACGTCGCCCGGCCAAACGAGTTCAAGGAACCAGAGCACCCTGATGAAAAATAGCCTACTACTAGAACAAGACAGAAATGGGCAAGAGGTGAAAACATGGATTTGTTGGAATGCTACTACTCAAGTAACCCTAGTCAGAGAGGCTACATGCAAAGAATGCAGAAGGAATGGTTAGTTCGACATCCCCAGTCAACACTAACTGCCAAAGTTCAGTTCCAACATCCTCAAACGGCAACTGCTATCACAACTTGAGATTGATGAAGTACAACACAAATGCTATGGCAAGCCAGGATGCCAGGTCAGAGGGGAGTTAACTCCAACTCCCTGTCCAGAGATTGGGTATGCATCCACAATAATGAACGAACCATCCAAAGAGGTGCGATGAAAAGACAAGTACCCATAAAGTACAGCCAGATGCCCATCTGGCACAAACAAAGAGATAGAATGAAGCTACTAACCATGCATGGAGGGTTCCACCTCAAATCTGTAGACTGTACACGAGTATTGAAAATGTATGCAGTTGTTTTGGATCAGATTTAATTCACAGTTTTGGTCTGTGGGAGGAAGCTGAAGTACTTGGAGAAAGCCCATCAGTGCACTGGCAGATTATGTTGTAATGCTACAATGCTAAATAGCGCAGTTTGTTCTTATTTATGTGAAAAGGACAGGGAAGAGCCAAATGAATCGTCAAGTACCGGGGTGTTGGGGTGTTCCATGAAGCCCACCAGCCCTTCAATGGAAAAAGACGTGTGAAATTGTAAGTAACGAGAAAATAAACTACTATACTTCTCCAGACTGTGGGGAGAGAAGTGTGTTAGCTGTTGGCATGCATGCTGCTGTGTAAGCTGATATGTTCGACTGTGTGTGAGTGTGCTCTGTTGGTAGTCAGGCCAACTGTGAGCCCACTTTGAGTCGGTGGATTTTCAGCAGGCTGCGGGTTCAGAGAGTTGTGATCACGACAATAACAGGTGCTGGGAGAGGGAAACACGATCAGTTGGACACATAGCAGATGTATGCTGTAATTGATTAGAATGAGTTTTATGACAGTCAGGCCTTAGACATCCAGCAACAGCCCATGCCTCATGGTGGTTCTTTATCCACAGATTTCTGAAAAGAAAGCTGTGGATCTTTCTTAGACAAATGACAATGACAAATGTATTTTCTTTGTCTCATTGAGATCCAAACTTACATTTACAAGAGATGATTGTGAGTCTTCCTGACTGAACTATTGTCATCTACTGGGATAACTGTAGCATGATATAAACTAGCCCCTTGTACTACGTTTCAGAATCTGGGCTCTCAGTTGTTGAGGAACGATTGCTTCCTGGAGGCGTGGACTTTGTTGAAGTTTTACATTTTACCCAATTGCTAACATTTGCCTGTGACGTATGTAAAGCGACAATTTGACCCTAAGAAACTTACCAGAAATATATCTGTGCTTTAAATATCTGTCCTCCACTGCAAAGAGAGAAGTATGGAGTTGAGCCGGATGGCTAGTAATCTTAATTCAATATTTGGAAGCGTGGCTAACACGGTCTGAACGACTGCTTTCACTTCCTCTGCTGCCATTGCTAAAACTTCAAGCAGACTACAATTCTAAAACAGCATAAAAATTTATGTTGTCATTTACAACTTCAGCTTCTGTTTGCTGATTGGCCTATTGAAATTCTACCAGAGGAATCCAAGATAACGGGAGAAAGCCTCAAGTGAGCTGTAAATGAGGTTTGAATTGAGTGGTATAGTGCATGAAGGCAATGGCTGGACTAAGCAAACTTAATTATGTTTGAGAAATGACTATGGGTGCAATTTTAAAGTACATTTTGAAGATTAAATGTCATTGCTAGAAATAAAGTCAGATTGAGAAACCCTTCAACCTGCAAGTATTTTTGAGGGTTTATGAAAACTTTTAGTACCTATTTCAATGGAATCTACAAGATTTTCTACAACAGTTCTGACTTTGGGCTGAAAGTCAGAACTGGAGGAATGATTTAACACGTGGAAACATACAGAATTCGCTTTTGTTGTTATGACGATCTGTGCTACCTTATCAGGTTCTCATACCGTAGCCCATCTTGATAGCTATCTGTCGATGCTATCTTTTGAAGCTGCTGGAACTGCTGTTGGGATTTATTAATGATGCAGTTAGATCTCAAGGCCCTTGTAGTTTTCAAGGAGATTAATATAAATGACTCTGCAGGGGGGCCTTCTTCGTGTTACCGCTTCGGGGCGGAGCATAGTCATTCCTGAATATCCTGATTTAGAGCACAGACATTGGTGCATCAGAAACTACCAGCAGACTTCCACAGTTTCTGAGTGTGGTGGAAAGCAACTGAACACAATGAATATGAATAAACTCCCCCCTCATGTTTAACAATTTCTAAATAAATGAGACTTATACTACAGTGCGTCTCATATATGTTTCTTTCCTCGCCATCTTGTGTTTTTTGACTAATGTAATGTATACTCCGGAGTGACTTATAGAGTTGAAAATATGGTACTTAGTCATATTTTACTTGCAAAAATAAGGGTCTGCAAAGGATGAACAGACTGCAAAATTATGTAAGTTTGTTTTTTTGTGCATCAGTATGCCTTAAAATAGTCCCGTTTTCTAACGCTAAAAATAACCACCAGTGTTGATATAGTGTATACTTTCTTTCAGGTCTTATATAGGAAGTTATTTTTATATTTTGATAAAGTTCTACAGCGCAAGACAGTCTGCAGCAAGGGTTTTAGCCAAATGGGCATCTCCTCCTTCTCTCAACCCTCTGAAGAATTGGAAATGTTTTTCATCTCAGCAAGCCAATTAGAGGAACTGATGAGAACAAACTGTGCACTGGGACTTAGCTGGATGTGTCAACAGGTCTGTTTTGATCAGGGGATGAGAGTGTCTTGGTTGCAGAGCTTAAAGGATTGGTGAAGAATGTAAATGCTGCTGTTGTGAGGGGTCAACATGGATGGAAGGGCAGGAGCTGACCTCAGTTAGATTACTGAGAGGCAAAACACTCAATGTCAAGGGCAGAGTGTGATGGCACAGAACATAAACAACCAATGTTTTGGACTGGAGCAGGAGCTCCAAACTGCAGTCAACATTCCTTTGTAACAATGCAAAAGACTGATGAAGGCCTTGCTGCTAACTTGTGTAGAAGCAGGTTCATGAATGATGTGAACTTTTGTGGTGAACTTTGAACTTAAGAATGGTCCCTGGAACCAGAAAAAGCAGCTCTCTATGACTAGAGACATTTTTCCTTAAAGGTGATAGTTTTGTGACTGCTGTATGTTTTATTTAGTAAAAAAAAATAAATAAAAATAAATAAAAACATAATGAAGGAATTGAGAATTATTTGGACTTGTACTGTAAGTATGAATTTGAATTACAAAGATGAAGTAATTTAGTTTTAAACTCTGAATGAAATTATTCTTCTTGGCAAAAGTGATATTTTCATCACTGTTGATGCTGAAGGTCCTTCTAAAATTACAGTGGGAAGGAACTTTCACCTGGTTTACACCCATCCTGTTTGGCTTCACTGAGCTTTTTTTAAAGAAACACACATTCTCTAGGGAAGTGTTTCTCAACCCTTGTCCTCATCACCCCCCTGCTCTGCATGTTTTAGATATGCCTCTATTCCAGAACAGCTGATTCAAATGATTGCATGACCATCAAGTACTGCAGAAGCCTGTTAATCACCCAGAGATACAATTCAGGTGTGTGGCAGAAGGGAAATACCTAAAACATGCAGGACAGGGGGGCGGTGAGGACCAGGGTTGAGAAACACTAGAGGAAGTGTGCTGTCATTCTGACCAGTCGTGCATATCCACATTTTTTTTCTTATTTTTCTGTAACACTCTTAATGCTAATTCTTATTTTATTTAATTGCTGAAGACACCAGTGACCTTTATTCAAAAGAAGCTGGACAGGAACAAAGGCAGAGAGAGAGAAGTGGAAGAAATGTGGCAAATGGCCCCGTGCTGGGAATCGAACCAGGGGACAACTGCATCAGAAATCATAAGACCTTGCAGGCCCATGCAGAGACCTTTGAGAAAATATTCTTGTCCATAATTTGATAGTTGGAGGGCACAGTTCAGCCCCCTATTTACCATGGGCCTGGTATTTTAACAACATGGAGGCAGAGGCACTGAGAATCGTTCAATCATTTTTAGACAGAGGGCAGTCATTTATTTTTCTAAATTGTTATTTTTAGCCAAGTACTTAATGTTGAGGGGCACAAGCAGGCCTCCTGCTGCACAGATGAAAAAAATAAAGACATCAAATATAAAAGGGGGAGGGGCTTAAGCACATGCCTGATACCTTGTCTTCTACCTGCTCCTTTTACAAGGAGCAGGTAGACATCCAATGTAATATTGGATGTCAGTTTGCATGACTATTTGCCATATTATTATCTGAAGAATGTATCCAAGGAACTTTGTGTTTTGGTCAAAACGTAAAACCATCTGGAAAGTAGACTCAAAGCTGCACTATCCTGTATGTGTCCTGACACACACACACACACACACACACACCTCAGTTTTAAGAGTAGTCTCTTAAAACTGATCATTTTAAGAGACTACTTAAAATAATCAGATTCTCTGATTTTACTTTTTATAGATTTACTTTTGAGTAAAATTAACAATGTTCTTTTATTCTATGAACTACTGACATGTCTCCAAAATACCAAGCAAAAATGTTGTACTTATTAGATGTCTGCTATGTATTTTCGATTGTTTGTTAGTTTAAACTACACTGCTGTATGGGTCTGTTCCATCAGTGCTGACTGATGTTTTGTGTGTTTCAGGAGTGTTGATATCACACAGCAGAGTTGCAGGCCCCTCTCCTCCTCTCATTATCCTGTGCAGATGTTCAGTCTGAGGTGTCAGGTGGCAACAAATCTAATTGATATCAAAACTCTGTTGTGGGAAGCCTAAGTCCCTTTGTGATCTCAGGTTACAGCCCATTATAAGCCTAATCTGACTTTTGGTAGCCACTTTCAGCGTGAAACTTGCCTGTCTTCACGTCAAAAGAGGTAGAAGATGAGATATGAATGATGTCCTTCCAACACCTACAAAAAGACATATTGCAACTTTGTTGTGTATGAATTTTCAAAGCTCCCAGACCAGTTTGAGACTAAATCAAATTAATCAAGCTCATCAATCTTGCATGCCTGAGTAGAAGACACTGTCCCTGCAGAGAAAAGCAATGGCATTAATAAGCAAACAGTGAGTTTAAAATGGGAAAATGATCCATGGCAGGGTATTACAATGCAGCTGAGGGGAATTGGAAGCTTAAGGAAAGGATGTGAAGGTAATGACTTTAAACCAGCATAATCCTTCCCATCTGGGTGGAGAAATTGTTTGATATTTATGGCTGAAGTTCAGCACTAATAAGTCTGTTATTTTCATATGTGCAAATATAAATGAAAAAGAAAACAGGGAGAAGGCTGTGATTTGTTTTGTTTTCATTTTGTTTTGAGTTCAAACAGCAGATCCCTCTTAGAGCTGTGGCTAATCTTCGTCTGTGTGTAGATCGAATGGAATCAGAATCTCAGTTTTGTATATACACAGTCTGCATGTCTGAGGTCAGATTACAGTGGATGACAGGACCAGTTCTTCTCTATGGTATGTTTAAGTAGAAAAGGATGAGATTTCTTAATATCATTCTTTAAAAAATTATACATATACAGCTCTGGAAAAAATTAAGAAACCACTTGAAGTTATCAGTTTATCTGATTTTAAAATGAACATTTTTATGAACCACTGTCAACATGCCTTTGAAATTTCAAGCAGAAATTTGGTATTTATTTGCAGAAAATGAGAAATGGTCAATATAACAAAAAAGATGCAGAGCTTTCAGACCTCAAATAATGCAAAGGAAACAAGTTCATGTTCATTTAGAAACAGCAATAATAATGTTTTAACTCAGGAAGAGTTAAGAAATCAAGATTTAGTGGAACAACCAGGAGGTTTTCAATGGGGTTCAGTGCAGTGGGTTCTTCATTTTATCCAGGCTGTACATATATGTATGTGTATATAGAACGTCAGTGGAAATTGCTTTGGGTTTATTTAAATGCATTGACACAGAAATGGAAAGGAAAATGAGAAAAGAAAGGGAGGAAGGTAAGGAAGAGGTTTAAAGGGAAAGAAGGAGATAGGCATAGAGGGAAGAAAGAACACAAGTGAGAGTTCTTGAAATCTGCTTCTACACCTGCAAAAAGCGACATTGTCAGTTTAATTTTAAGTTTCAGTGACCTTGCTCTTAATTTAGATTTAGTCATAATTTATTTATAATGTTTCACAACTGGCACTCCCTGGTCCTCTTCAACGGGACATTTGAGACCAGTATCTATCTTTAAGAAAATGAATCATTCAGAAATACATTAAATGAACATAGAAATCAGCCAATGAACCTAACAATCAGATATGAGTCCTGCTACCTTGTCTTGCATTAAACATAAAAATTACTGGATGAAGGAGTGCTTGTATCAGTTACTGCTCATACAGAGACATCTGAGCTGGAGGTCAGAAGGCAGAACCTGGAACTCAGAGCGTAAAAGGCTGAGAGCCATCAGTAAGAGCACTTTCAGTCCTCCCTATGTGATGTCACTATGTGATGAACAGATGCAATTAAAATTTGCCTGAGATTTTAGGGTTTTTCATATGTTATAAAATACAACCATGTATCACTACAAGACAAATACATATAAAAATACAAACAGTTGTGATAATTTGACTTGAACTTTTATTGAGCTACTAATACTGTCTCCGCAATGTTATTCTGTTTTCATACTGTATGGCTACTACCATTGCGTAATTTCATTTTTGTACTTAGAAGCAAACAATAGGTCATTCTAAATTAAATGGCGAACTAAGTACTAACCTGTTTTTATTGTAGTGCATTTTGATAAACTGTTTTCATAGAGTTGGGGAATAAAATATGAAAAAGAAAAATGATTTAACGCTTTTATCAGAAGCGTTAAATGACAATCTGGAGAAACTGTAATAAAGTATTACTTTGGAATATATGTATCAATGCTCCATGCTAGCTGCTGGGACTGTAGTTTTCTATATAGAATCAGCCATTATCTGGTTAGTTTGAAAACAGATTCTATGAAACTGATGTGGAATAAAGAGTTCGCTGCCAATTTACAGGATGGCCTTAGCACATGCTGTGTTCGGTCTGAAAGCCACATAATGCTGCTTCATTCAGCCTGTGGTATGTGCATGTTCATGCGGTACATGTGTCAGTGACTGTGTGGTTAATAAACTATTTGAAGTATTGAGGTTCCGGAGTCCGGCTTGGTTCTTGCTTTCTTTGGTTTGAGACATTTGTTCCTGCAGCTGTACATTTTCTCAATTCTTCCAGCAGTGGACAGCTGCATTGTGAATTGCACTAAAACTTCAGTTTTACAGGGATTAGGCTGTGCACTACTTCCATGTGTGTGTTTCCCTAGAGACGCTAAAACCCTGCACACAGAGCTCTTTAAGTTCTAGTATCAAGGCTAGGCTTCAAACTTTTACTACCTCTTTAGAGGAAAGCTTCAAGAACTTTTATTTTATACTTTTTTCCCCTAAAAAAACGACCCTAAATGACCAGAACCAAGGTTTTCTCCACACTCAAGAGGCTAAATCAATTTTCATGTCACAATATGTCCCAAATTTTTAATCTTTTCTTGCTCTTTAGTTGGATGACTGCAGAAATTCAAGAAAAGTATTTTGCATTTCCGTATCAGGAGTAAAACAACTGATTTATCACTAATAACAACTGAATGTAACTTGAGTTTTTCACATAGCACTGTGGGAACAAATGATTACTCCCTGGAGTCTATTGAGGTTTGAAATTTTGCGCAATCGATAACATTTGCCTTTGACATATGTAGTGTTCCACTTCGACGCTATGAAGTTTAATGGAAATTGCCTGAACTGTAAACAACAGTCCTCCACTGCGAAGAAAGAAAGCACCAATCTGAATAAGGTGGCTGTTAATGTTAGTCCAATATTTGGAAGCGTGACCAACAAGGACTGAACGGTTTCATTCACTTCCTTTGCTGTGCTAAAGCTACAGACAGACTACAGTTCTAAAACAGCGCAGAAAATCGACGTCATCGTTCACAATGTCTCCTTCTCTTCACTGATTGGTCCAGTAGAAAATCTCCTGGGGGGAATCCAAGTAAATGGGAGAAGGCCCAGACTGTCTGTAAAGAGAGATTTTAATCGCACAGGAAGGCAATGTCCTGTGTGATTAAATGTATAACTGATGTAAAATTTTAGATGTTTTTCCATATAATATGAGTTGACGGGTTTTGACGTTTCTGCTGCTCGTAGCAGTATTTTTATTTCTTTATTTCTTTATTTTTTCATCCAAACTTATCTTGTTTTCAGTCTTGATTGGAAATCTGTTAGAGGCAACTGGAAACTTGGTCAGAAGTTCACCTTCCAAAAGAATGAGCAGAAAGAGAGTGGCAGGACATGAGAATAATTGGACATCTTGAAGCCAGCAGGGGTACGTCCTTATTTCCACCAAAAAGATTCCAGTAAAAAGACATCACTCCAGGACCGCTTATATGATTGGAGGCATTTGTGTCTGCAGGAATACTTTTCAGTTTCTAGGTGAGTTTCAGAAGTTTTACTGTTTTTAGAACACAATTACCATATATAGCGTACCACTGGCAAGTAGATCTGGACCTGAGTGGCCCATCACTGCACTGCTGCAGATGTCTGGGTGCACTACAACAGTGACCAAAAGGGTGAGCAGTGGTGCATCCTGCACTGACTAACTGCATCTGGTAACTATAACACCTAAAATAAAATGATTGTGTCTGACTTTCTTCATGATGAAAACAAACATTG
>NW_015116575.1:5301-7573 GCF_001443285.1 Poecilia latipinna | reverse complement strand
GGGTGAGCAGTGGTGCATCCTGCACTGACTAACTGCATCTGGTAACTATAACACCTAAAATAAAATGATTGTGTCTGACTTTCTTCATGATGAAAACAAACATTGTTTGACATGTTGTATTTATGCCTCCAAAGTTCAACATTCACAGATGACGGCATGACAGCGGCTCACAAAACAGAAACTGACAGCATTATTGGAAAATGGGAGAAGAACTGAAAATTTCTAAAAGTATATATTTCTATTTATATTAACATAAACCAGACAAAAAAGCTGACTTTCATACCATCCTAATCATACCTGTTGACAGTCAAAACTGAGGGGTAGAAAGGAATTAATGCAAAATATGTAAATGGACAGCCTTTTTTAAAACTGCTTTATGTAACTTTTATAAAAAAATGCTGCTTTTTTTAAAAAAATATATTTGTTAAAATGTTGCTATGTTGTGACAGTTAATCTGTGAAGAAATGGCTCTCCTCCACCTCCACCCTGAGCTGCTACTACCAGTTGAAGAACTGCACAACTCCTGACGAAAAACAACCAATCAGAGCCAGGAGGTGGGTCTTAACGCTGTCAATCAACTTTGTGTACTCACTGCTAAGCATGCTGGAGAAACAACTCATCATTACTGTAAAACAGTTTATCCACCATCATCAGAGCACTTACAAAAGGTGGTGCCAGCCGTAAATTCTCAATTCTTTCATCGTGTTTTTGTTGTTGTTTTTTTTGTTGTTGTTTTTTTGTTTTTTTACTAAATAAAACGTACAGCAGTCACAAAACTCTCACCTTTAAGGGAAAATGTGGAGTCATAGAGAGGTGCTTTTTCTGGTGACAGGGGCAACTCTTAAGTTCCAAGTTCACCAAAAATGTTCACATCACTCATGAACCTGCTTCTACACAAGTTAGCAGGGGGGAGAGAGAAGGAGGGATGAGCAGCGTCACATGATTGACAGTGATAAGACCCGCTTCCTGTCTTTGATTGGTTGTTTCTTGTTAGCACTGGGAGAAGGCAGAAGAGCTCAAGTTTTTCACAGATTATCTTTCTCACATTTTCACAACATAATGACAGTTTCAAGCAATATGCAAAAGATATATTTTTCATAAAAGTTACATACTGCAGCTTTAACATTTTGACTTTAGAAACTCTCTTTCTTTTCCGTAACAAAACACCATGCAGCAGAAGGGGGATTTCTGATATTCTAAGAGCCAGTTGTGTGTAGATCATCCACTCAATCTGCTGAACTCGAGTGCTGTGCCAAGTCTTACACTAAGAGAGGCATGAAAAGACAAAGCACCGGGCCAGGACTTCTGAAAATTCTGCTGAATTTGACTTAGGGCTGCTGAAGTGAGAAGGTCAAGTCATGTGTTTCTCCATGAACACCGCTTCCCAGAAAACTTGGAAAGCTGAAATTTTCTAGCAGAAAGCTACCCAACTTTCTCCATAGAAATATCAATTTCATTTACCAACTTCAGACAAGCATATTAAACTGGATAGAAAGTCTTGGAAAGCTTCTAAATAAAGTCTAATCATTGGTAAATTATACAGAGTTGTGACTCATGACTGACCAGATTTGATATATTGATTATAATTAAATTTAAAAAGGCCTCAATAGGCTTTTGCACCACTTTATGTCACCTTGAACTAATTATGTCAAGCAATGAGTCACAGTTTCTCTGACAGAAACTCCTGCCTTCCTTTTTCTGTCCACTGGATTGGTGAAGGATTTATCAGAGGTAAATATCTGAGGTACACAAGAGGTGATCACACAAGTCTTCCTTCTGACCTGAAAAACATGTTTGTTTGTAAAACAAAATGATAAAATTTGCCACCACCTCCCCCCCACATATACACACACACTTCACACACACACACAGAAACTCAAGTTAGGACAACTCTGATATTTTTATCACAATATGGTCTCAGATATGTCAGGATTTCTGTGTTCTGATCATTTTGGAGTGATTTTATGAAAAACCGGTTGTTGCCATGAGACTTGAGCTTCGTCACGTTATGTATTAAACTGAAAATAAATGTGTTAAAAAGTTTTAAATGTTATCGTTTATGTGTATGTGTGTATTACAACGCTTGAAAAGTGGCCAAAGCTACACAAATGTGAATTGTATTTTAATTTGAAAATCCCTGTTATATCCCTATTGGTCATCAGTGGTATTATTGAATCTTGGCCTGAAGGTCTGTATTCATTTTGGCATAACAACATCAACCATGTTCTGTAAAACATACAGAAACCTTTACTCAAAAACACAAAGTGTTGTG
>NW_015116575.1:0-1272 GCF_001443285.1 Poecilia latipinna | reverse complement strand
TTGGCCTGAAGGTCTGTATTCATTTTGGCATAACAACATCAACCATGTTCTGTAAAACATACAGAAACCTTTACTCAAAAACACAAAGTGTTGTGCAACAAAAGGTTTGGGTCGACCATGATTAATTGTTAGTAGTGCCAGAGGCAATTATTTATAAAATTTGTGATTTTGATTGTATTAAATTACTTTTATTTATACAGCACAAATTCACAAGTTATGGATAAAACCAATTGTGTTTTTCTATTAGATATTTCTGGCTATAAAACTATATATTTCTTTCATTGCAAATATCAAAGAGAAGGAAAAAAAATGTCTCTTTTGGTGCTTAGGCCATACAGGGAATGTGAAAAATATATATTCTGTTGTCTCATTTTAAAAGAAAAATCCAACATACATAGGATGAAAGAAATATTTAGTTTTTTCTGTTTAACTCTTTTTTTTGTTGTTGTTGTTGTTTTTGCATACTCCTAAAGGACAAGTCAAAAAATATATGTTCAGTCTCATTTTTTAAAGTCTTTTTTTTTTCTTCTTATCCAACACACAACAGCAAAAAAATATATGTTTACTGCAGGATCTCTTGTTGGTGAATCTTTATTTCTTTAGGAGACACAAGTGTAGCAAATGGTTTCTAATTTTGGATGAGAGTTTCTTTGAAGGGACCTGTCCAGGGTGACCCTGCCTCTTGCCCATTGACCACTGGAGGCACCAGCACCCCTCCCGACCCCACTAGGGATATAATAATGGATGGACAGTTTATTTAAAGAAGCAGTTCTTTTCTTGACCAATGAGGAAGAGGATCTCACACGTGTGTGTGTTCCCAGTGTAGCCCCTTGTGGGTAAAAGATAACTTTCATTGTTTAAGATTAATGTTATCATGCTGTGAACTGATGATAATTTTGCTCAAAAAATTTTCTTACTGCTAACTGAACAATGAAAGAAGCCTTGAGAAATGAAATGGAACCTGAAATGATGTAGTTAATCACATTAAATTTGTGATTTAACAAGAAGGACAATAAACCCCAATCCAGGAACCATAAACAATGGCGCCATAAGCTGAGACCCTCAATGTCTGACCTTGGTTGTGAAGAGTGACCAGTGGTTTCTCTGCATTTTAATGTTGCATGATGGCTGATTTAAATAGTAAGACTGTAAAATATAGATTTGGATGGCTGGCTGCATCACTCACATTCAGTGGTCAAAGTAAAGAAACAAAGGTTTCTGGATTCATACACAGCAAATTTGGAAGTGTTCCATCAACTCCTACAAAGTTAT
>NW_015116574.1:15078-33653 GCF_001443285.1 Poecilia latipinna | reverse complement strand
AGGCCAGGCAGTTGGTAACTAGGATATTATTCTGTATGCAGAATGATGCAGGTGTATTTGCCTTTACAAATAATTTACTTCCATCATTAGACCACCATGTCTGGTGACCTTCGTTTATGGTTCTGACCGCCAGTAACTGCCTACCTGCAAGATTATTGCTCTTGTGATGCAACCTCTAAAGCGATATGTACGGTTTGTTCTGTATGCAAATCAAATCATTGCTCTACCCACCACCAGTCTGTATGGATACCGAGTCACGTCCAATTTCCTACAGAGTTGACTTTCTTAAATGCTAAATTATTTGTGTACTTAACAACTGATCACTTAAGACATGTCAAATACCTTAATGGATTTTATACTTTGCTGGCCCCTGAACAAATTACAAAAGTTATGTTTTCTTGATATTTCCTCTAAAACCATTAGCAGATGATTTCCTTTTGCGCCCACTCTGCTGGTACAGGCGATAGCACCTCAGAGATGGATACAAATTGAAAGCATTGGTATAAAGATAGCCTCTCAAATTTAAAAGCGCAATACATTAGACTACAACCTTGCCTCTCCTCCATAGTTCTCTAGTGTTTATTATTCTTGGCAGAACCATGTTTTCACAGAGGATCTTGTCAAGGAAAACACAAGCTGTATTAGACAGCAGCTTACGTGTTTGGGGAGTGGATAGAAACTATCCTTCTCCTGAAATGTATTCTCATATCAACTGGGCTATTTGTGCTGGGTTTTTTTTCCTTTCCTCCTGTTTTTTTTTTCTCTTCTTTGGGCCAGAATGCGAAGAGCCGTCTCTGGTCCTCTAGATTTGCTGCACCCGCAGGCAGTAATAAACTACAGACATGTTTTCTCAGCTCAGACTCCACCTTCTCTGCCCCTTCTCTGCGACAAAGACCATATCATTATCCTCACAAGCAACAAAAATGCCTCAGCGATTTCAGTGCTGGGGGCATTTTATTCTTTCTTTTTTTTTTCCTCTCCCACGCTGTCCGTCTGTCTATCAGGGGGGGAATCTCTGCTGCAGAGGCTTATGCTAGCTGCACAAAAATAACATAGAAAATCCATGTTTCTGGAACCCAGGGAGGATGAATGGAGGGAGGGACAAGCAGGGATTTACTTGAAGCTGACCGACACCTCAAAGCCGGGTGGGAGTGTTTGCATTGTGACGAATCCTGTCGTCTAATAAGAAAACGCAGCCTAACCTGGTTCTGAGCCCTTCTGTTAAACACGAGTCAAGTGTCACAGGTTGTGAGTGCAGACTCGCGGGGAGGAAACAAGCATTTCTGGCTGCCGTCCCAGAACGCCATTGATCTTCTACGTTCCAAGCTATGGGGTCTGTCTGCTGACTTTCCGCTTTGCTCGTGTGCGACCGTTTGTCTGGCACCGGACCAGATAAGGAAGCGCCGCGGCGAGCACACCGACCGAGGGCGTTTCTCATCAAAGGCTCATGCAGTTTGGCTCTTCTTGAGAGCTACAAGCAACACTAGATGGCGGTGTTTATTTCTGATTGTGGGCCTGGAGTAATTTCTCATCGAAATTCACACCAAAGTGGGGGGGGGAAGTTCCTCTCTTCAACTCATATATTGATATTCATATACAATGAACCACAAAAAAAAAAAACATCCTAAGTTTCCTAACTGCTAGAGTTGAAATTTTCTCAGATTGATTTTTAATTAGTCTGTGCTGGAACAAACTAGGTGGCTTTATTCGTTTGTGTTTAGTTTTTTTTATTTTTTATCACCGTGGGAACACAAATATCATTTCTCCATCCCCCTCAGGAGACAGTTCTCAGGGATGCGCTGACCATTACAAACCACTGAGGCCGTCTCGGAGCGACCGACCGGGCTGTTTCACGCTGCAGTTGAACCTGCAGTGGAATGCGGACTGTCAAAAAAATAAATAAATTAATTAATTAAAGCAAAGCATCAATATGCCATTGCCTGGCAACGAAGATTCGCCAAACGTAATGTGAAAATTGGCTGGTGGCGATCGTGATGAGTCCCTGCGTTCGTGCTATCGCCGGGGTGTTGCTGAGCATGTTTACGCTCTCAGTATCACTGCTGCTGGCTGTAGCTATCACGCTAAGCTCTGCACAGACGGGCACTCTCCCGCTAAGCATCGGCACGATAATTTATGCCTGTGCATGTTTGCATGTCTTTAAATCATCAAGGAAGAAGCTGTTATGGGAAAAGTTCAATATGACGCATGTGTGCACTCGCGCGTGTGTGTTTGTGGTGGTTTGATTAGCGGGCAGCGAGAGCCATTGCGTTCAACCAGTGGCGGCAGGAATAAAATGCAGTGCAGGACTCTGTATTGACATTCTCTGGACCTCTTGTTTGTCAGTACAAGGCACTGGACCAGTCTCAGATCACTCTCCTCGTATCGATCAAAGCAAATGGAACGACTTGAGTGGAACGCAGAGGCCAAACCTCATGTGACTCTGTTATATATATGTGTGAGTGCGTGCGTGCATGTGTGTAACGACAGGTGTCTGAAAAGTCCTCCTCACACTGCACCTCTATTCCCGTGGGTGACAGAGGCCCGAGGCTTAGAGCCATACCCTTGATGCAGTTGTCATATTTTCTAAAATGAAAGAAAAGAAACGTCACTTGTGCCTGAGGAATTGGGAAACAAACTCATCAATACACGAGTTCAAATTGTCATGAGCAGAGCTACGTGTCATTTTGTCCACTTCTAAGTCGCCAAAGAGCAGTTTGTGTCGTGACTATAAAGTGCTATGAAAAGGTATTGTCCGTCTTATGAATGTCTTACTTTTCATGTATAGTTTCACATGAAAGATAAACAGTATTCAATCAAATCTGGCTCTATTGTGAATTCATAAATCATGCAACCATTCACACCTTCCCTGTTTAGTTCGCTTTAACTGAACTCTAGTTTGTTAGCCTAGAAAGCCCAGTTTGATTGGGAAGATGTGAATACATAATTGAACTCTTGGTCTGCCTAGAAACCTAGGACTCGGTTCCATTGAAGTGAACTCTTGCACAGTTCAAATGCATATGTGGATGCCAAACAGTCTGGAGACCACTATAGCACAGGGAATTCTGGATAAAAACAACCATGACAAACTTGCATGTTTTTGCTAGTTGAAGAAACAGCTTATGGTCTTTTGGCAAAGACAGGGCAAATTCTACTGCTAAAATCTGACGACACTCCATTTTTGATTACATTTTGTGAAGAAGGAAGTTGCATTCCTCTTCATTCCTCTTCAGAGGCTTCCTGAACCTCTGAAGAGGTTTCAGAAATGAACGAAATGAACGAAACCCTTCTTCAAAGGGTTTTGTTCATTTCACACTGTCCAGTGTGAAATTTTGGTTCCCAATCGAACCGAGTCTACCAGACCATCAGACGTGAAAACAACCTAACGCTGTTTAATTATATTTGCACTTCACTCGGCTTGATCAACCAGGACTGATTACTCTCAGACACATAAAATCAAGTGATCCCTTAATTGTATTGGAAGTCACTGAGGTCCATCAGTCTGGAAAAGGCAACAAAGCCATTTCGTAGTCCAGAAACCACAGAGAGCTATTATCCACAAATGAAGAAAACATCAACCACTGATTAACCTCTCCAGGAGTGACCTGCCCGCCGAAATTACTCAAATGGCACATCAACAACTCATCTATGAGGTCACAAAGGAACCCTGGGTGATCGAAAGCGTACCAGCAAGTCCACCTCTGAACGAGTCAAAGAAACTGCAGATCACGGTGTAGTCTAGTGAAAGTCTGGGCCCACTGAAATGCTTTTGCCTGACCTTTAACAGGCTGTTAATGCTCAACCATCATTGGAGACTGCTTTTTGTATTTCCTCAGGTAGTCAAAATTAGCTTAATGGTCTGAAACATTTAAGTGTCTTTGACTTGGAAGCAGACTCTGTACAGGTGTTGAGTCCATTTTATTGTCTTAGAGTGCACCGTTCTTTTCAGACAGCTGCTTAGAGTTTGTATTAATAGGGTAGGAGAGATGGGGGGGCATTCAGGTGGTCAAACAGATGTCAAATGAGCCCAACAGTTAGGCTGGTCAGTGTAAATGACGGCAGCAGGGTATTAAACTAAAGTAAGTGTGATTAGCCACAAACTCCACAGAAAGCCCAGCTGAGAGCAGAGATTTTAGCTTCGCTCCTCTCCATTGGTCAGCAGAGTTCCCTGGGCAACCAAATCTGGCCCTAAGGAAGCCAGATTAGAAAAACAGAAGATAAACTTGAAGAAAACTTTTATGTTCATACGAAATAAAGGACTGTAAAGTTCCATCAGTTTTATATTTATACAAATAAATCCTGTGCAATGAATCACACCACAGGGCTTTTAGTCAGTAAGGTAAGGATTAGTTTTACAGCCTGTGAAGATACTATCTATATATTAAAACGAATGGGGGTGGGGGGAAAAGGTAGTGATAATTCTGTAATTTAGTTTCTTGGGATGATAACATTTGCCAAAACACTACACATATATTAAAAGTATAAAATACTAAAAGCATAGATATAATCCGAATAAATTCAACACTTCAAAGTGGCAAAGCTTAGTATCTTTGCCACTTTTCTAGCATGCGCTACACATGCTGGGAAGTTTTTATTTGCTCACAACCCTTTCATTCCACCTCAGGACACTGTGACATTTGTAGCCTCTACATACTTGGCGGAAAAACAGCGGTCAAACTCCATCCAGCACTGCTATTGGATCTTTCAATGACACAGCCAACATTATCACATATCAAGTTTTGCATATATCCATCATCAGTGATTTGGCCGTGGACCAGAAATACACTTAAATTTGTGGACCAGAAATACACTTGTTCCTTCTCCAGCCTGAACCTTTTGGTCAATGTCAAGACGTGTCATGTTAATAGATTGTTGCTAAAGACAAATGAATGGTGAAATTCAGTCAAAAGGTGCTCAAACAAAGTGTTAGTATAGAGCTAGCCACTCGGAAGCTGCAGTTTCATTATAAACTTTGTCTATGTTCTGTTAATGTAGAAAAAACACAATTTCGCGATTAGAGTGTTTCCATTAAATGAGAAGCACAATTACAATCACATGTGAATAAATCTGTTCACACACTAAGCCGTTAACATGCCACGCCATGATCCTCCAACTGCTTCCTGTCGTCATTTTCTTCATGGATTGGGCAAGTGGCAACATCCGGGTGTTGATCATGTGACTCCTGTGTTTCCATTACAGTTTTATGAAATAAACCAATTTTGATACAGCCCAAAATCCTCATCCTAGCACCAAAAGCTTTTTGGTTTTAATGGAAATCAGAGTGTTTCCATTAAGCAAATTTATTTTCAAAATGTCAAAGTGCAAAATTAGATGGTCCATGAATCACAAGGGTACCACCGGCACAAGTAATTTATTTATAGTATAGTAGTTTATTTATTTTAATTGTTTATGTTTGTATTTCTTAGGGACTTTATAGTATGTGTTCAGGTATTAGTCTTCCAATCTTCCAATCACACATAATTATCAAGTGATATTTTCAAATTTCCTGCCAACTTTAGAGAACTTTTAACTCAAAAACATGGACAAATGACTGCGCTTGCGCCCCGACCACTGGGCTTAGCAAGTTTTCTGGGGAAAACCCAGAGGTACTGTTTGTAGACTGGGTGATGATATATTGTGGTGTAAACACTTTTGGGTTCCACTGTACTTTAGCTGTCTGCTCAACTTGCTTAGCTGCTCTGTAGGAAATAGATTTTACCAGCAACAATAATCTTTAGCTTCTATTGTTATGTTTTACGTCAAAGTTTGTGGCTTGTCATTGAATTCCCAGCCAATTTCAGTCCATTTTCCACTCTAAACTTTTCTTTTGGATGGAACACCTGTGGGATATTTTTTAACTTTTTTAAAGTTTTCCTTAAATTAAATTCCTTTTGATTCTTTACCATCTGACTTGTGCCAGCCCAACCTGTATTTTGGTCCTCAGAGAGTGATTAAAAATTCTAGAAGAGATGCTTGGTGCATTGTTTTGGTCCCTTTCTGGAAAAAAAAAAGTAATCTGTTCCCTGTTTTCTGTCAAATACAAGAGAAAAACAAGACATACAATCCCCATAATAATTCCTTTTGGAGAAGAGATGCATTTATGTTTCGCAGTAACTAAAAATACCACAACACAAGGTGTTGTTTTTAATTCCAAGTCTGTGCTGATATGATCTGTCTTTTATAAAATGCTCATTATTCTCTACATTAGAAATGTTAATGAAATCTCAGAATCTGTAATCATTCAGATCTTCCAAATTAATATAAAGTGTTTTCCTCTTAATAGATTTCTTCTGTCTTTGCTTTTTTTGTCACACTTAAAAGTTTCAGGTAATCAAACATGTCAATATTAGACAAAGATAATCTGAGCAAATACAAAAAGTTTCTTTCAAATTATGTTGTCATTTATTAGAATAAAACGCCAGCCAAAACGACCTGAAGCCAATATGAGAAAATAAGAACTGGTTGTGCCTCTGACTGCGTCAAGACTGAGCAATAACTAGCATTACCATACAAATCATCATTCTCCTTCCACTTCTTTAATGTTTTTTGGCGGTTGGCAAACAACCAAACTGGTGCGTTACTGCCATCATTTGGTTCCTACCACTTCCTGTCGTCGTCATCATCTTTTCCGACAGCAACTTGTGTGATGTGGGGAAAAAAAAGTCTTTCCATTGCAATTTTGCAAACTACGCTAATTTTGATACTGCCGAAAAACCACCTATTCCTAGTGCAAACATTTCTATCAAAAAACATATGCTTTTCCAAAATTGCTGTATTTCCATTAAGCAAATTGATTTTCGTAATTCCGATTTATGCAGTTTCACGGTGAATGGAAACGCAGCTGTGGCGGTTGACTGCACTCACAACGTGTTAGAAATGGCTTTGTAATGTTTTGATATATACAAAGTTTCTAATTCTGTTTTTTTGAATATTTTTTAAATCATGGCATGATATGTTGCCTTCTGAGATGTTTTAAGAGGCAAATTACATTTTCACATGTGGACAGGTTTGTTTGAGTTGGACACCTTACCATTTGATGGCTACATTTTGTATTCATCCTTGGAAACACTCTAGAGTGCTACTTAGCTGTAGGCTTTACATACTGAACCTCATAATGAGTTCCAGCTTATTGTAAAACATTGCACATAAAACATGGGGAATTGTGTTGTTTTTTTCCGCAGTGTCTAATCAAATTGAGTTAGAAAAGCTAGAAAAACACAGGCTTGACAAATTGTGTCGATGTCTCTTTGACTTGGTTCCAAATTTCGCATAATAAAAAAAAATAATAATAATACAATATATATATATATATATATATATATATATATATATGAATTTGAACAAGCCTGTTTTATTTTCCTCTTGCTACTGAAACGGGATTGAAGGGAAGCACACATCTCCCACCACGTGCAGGCATAGCCCCACGCAGTGGCTGGTAATCAAGAAGACAGTGATGTGGCCGCGCGCCTCACCTCTGCCACGTGTTATATCGGCAGACTGACACGAGCGCAGCGTCTCATTCTACTCCGTCTGACCCCGAGTCAGCTACGCCAAGGTGGGTGTCACCTCATTCAGAATCGAGGCGTCGCTTTCTCCCCTCTGTTCGACGGTGTACGCAGGTGATGAATCAAGAGAGGCAGCAAAAAAAAAAAAAGTGCGGGAAAAAGAGCACGAGCCACGCAGAGTGAATAGAAAAGGAGGAGTGTGTGTCACACACACAGGAATGATGAGTGTAAGAGGTGAAGGAATGCTCCTTCTGTTTCATCTTGGAGTATATTCTCCACACCCTGAGTTTAACCTCAGGTGGCTGGAAAGAGACGGAGCCATATTTCTGCACAGACCTGAAGAGGGCAGATGTGAGGCTCTGTGATCCCCGATCTAAGGTCAGATGTGTCTCAGAATGAATCAAGGTCAGAGGTCAGACAGTGAAAAGATGGTGTTCAATCTGCAGTTTCATACCCAGCAGTTGCCATAAAACCTCGAACAGCTTGTTGAGTCGCCTGTGGTTGAAAGCAGGCGAAAAGGACTTCAAGAGGAGTACCAGTTTTAGGGATTCTTTAACAAACAACCAGTTGTTAGTTAGTTATTAGTTAGTAATAATAATAGAAACAAAATTCAACTCTTATGACATTAAAAAAAACTGAGTTCAGTATCAGTCACTTGGATTTTATTGTGGGGGTGGGGGAAAAAAGGAATAAAGTATGATGCCATTTTAGATAGAAAATAATAAATTTCTACCAAAAAACTCAGAAATTTGGTGATTAATCTCAGAAAATTTCTAGAAAAAACAAGGAATTTTCCAACTTCAAAAATTAAGCTTGTTCGACTTTTGAAGAAGACTTTTCACTTTGGACATCTGAAAATCAGAAATTTCCTGGTTATTTTTTCTAGAAAATTTTAGTTATTTTAGGCAAAAAACTTCCTCCATCTTTCTACAATGTCCCTAATACACTGTCATAAGAAAGTGTGATCCCTTAACAGGCAGTAAACATGGTAAAAGTCCCAGTATTGCTCATTTATTTTCTTTTCCCTTGTAGATAGTGTATAAACCACCACATTATTGCCCCCCTTAGAGACGAAAGTGAAGACTGTACATCCTTGAGAGGAATGCTACTGTTTGAATGATTCGGTGCGTTTGTACCAGCATGGCCCAATCAGCTCACGCTCATGCTTTTCCATGCGATTTCCATGTAGGTTTCCCTTTTATTTCATCATTAAAGAAGCTTTGTTCCGCCATACTCTCTGCAATTGGTTCCTCTACAAAACCGCAACGTGATAAAAGACTTGAAGAAATCCCATTAAAAGTTTACCACGAGCCATTTAGGGGACACAATAAATATGGGCGAAACGGTAGTCGCCGCAGTGACATGTGGTGGTGGTAGCATTGTGCTGTGGGGATTCTTATCTTCAGCAGGGACAGGGAAGCTGATCTGAGTTAAAAAAAAAAGAAGAAGAAAGATTGAGCTAAATGCAGGGTAGGTGTGAAAAAGTGTGAATGGCTGTGAAGGTCTCTGGATGTGTTGAGTTGGTAGGAATAAATAACTCTCCAATATAATACCCAAAAGTTTGGTTGTAACACCAGAACATTAGAAAGTTAAAAGGATATGAACACTATTTGCAGAAAACACTATGAGTGGATCAAATTCTGCTTGGTATAAAGTTAGCTGGAATATGAAAGGAGACACTTGTACTCAGACACTTGTGTATGTGTGTGTTTCTGTGCTTTCGCGTTTTACATATTAGGGTTATATAAAGTTATGGGCTTGTCTTTCTACCTGTTTACCAAAAATGTTTGGCCAAGTATATAAAGGACAATCAGGGACAGATGAAGGCGGGTCTCTCCTTGTCTCCGATTGGCTCAAATGTTAAATGTTTTTTATGTTAGCTAGTGCCGTAGAGTCTAGACCACGGTTTTAATCTATGATTACAATAATTAGAAAGAGACAACGCAAAAGGCAGGCTCCTCTAATCAGTGGTTCTGAATGCCTCGCTGAATGAATGTTGCTCCATTAAAGATTTACCAACATAAGAGTCTGACGTAAAATAACAAGTGTAAAGAAACTTTATACAGCTTCTGAAGTGCAAGAAAAAGTTGTTGAGTTCATTATTTTAGTTGTTGGATATTTGTTTTTTTTATGTTTGAATGAGGAATAAGGAGGGTGAAAAATATGAAGACCTGTGAAGCATTTATAACACAACTAAAAAATTCTTTTTATTTGTTTATTGCGTATGCTATTGCTCTATCTCACCTTCTATCAAAATAAGCTTAAAAATTAGATTGACATTTTTAACTGTGACACCTAGTGGCCATAAGAGGCTATGACAGGTACATATTTGTCTCCCAAGTGTTGGGTAACAACAATGCTTGTATTTTTTTATGACATTACTGGAGATGAAATAAAATTGTTACTCTGTAAAAAATTTAACAGAATATATATAAATATTTCTGTTTATAAGTTGAATAAAAACTAAAGTACATTCATTTTCTTTGTTGTAGATGGGTATTACAGTTAATGACAATAGGGACTCAAAACCAACAACAAATAAATCACTTCTGGAGAAGGTAGTAAAAAAAAAAAAAGATGAGCTGCTTAATTCAGGTTCTTGCATTCTCCTTCTGTGTTGCCATCTTTTGTTTCCTATCCCTTTATAGACACCAATTAAGAAAACAAATTGGGAGTCTGTCAGCTGCGATCGCGAGCGGTTGGGCAGGAAAGAAGGACAGCGTGGTGGGGGGATGGAGGGAGGGGGGAAACAAACCAATTACAGGCATTGATTTACTTCCAGGCTGCCTTATGGGTGGCTTAGCTTGCCGGTCAGGTCCCAGGTAATTCAACGGATTGCATCCATCGCCATGTACTCCAGTTATCTCTGCAATCCCATCTCAGCCTCCTCGAAAGCACGCACTGAGACAGGAATATTAATAAGGAACCCCGTGGCTCACAGTCCGGGCCGGTGGGTTCCTACGTGATTCAGAGTGACGCCTCTTCCCATTTATTTATTTTGTCAAAGCGTTAGGTCTACCGTTTTACGTTTCATATTCTCCACTTAGGAGTATGTGTTGGACTGAATACGAAGGTACACCGTGGCTTGTTTCTACGAGCTCTTTCGCGCATTTTTTTTATGACAGGTTTTATTTTTTTCTTCCACTGTGAAGACATGAGAAAACCTCCACCGAGTGCTCCTGTTGGGCACCGTTCTTCTTTCGTTGCGAGAATTGAAGGACAACATCTGAAGGACGGCTGACGAAAGAAAGGGCTTCGGCATTCATAGCGACCCCCGAGCTCAGACGCATTCAAACACAACGTCCTCAATGTGAACCAGGATCTTTCCTAATAGGGTTCCTTCCTTTCTCAGGCGTGTTCTCACACCTTCACACTTTCTGTTTTTCAGCCTGTTCCTCCCCCGCCCCTGTGACCCCCACGCATTCTTCTGACTCCTCAGCCTCAGCTGTTGCTGCCAGTGAGATCAAGCCAGCGTGAGATGTATGAATGTGGAGAAAAATGGATGGCTAATTCAATCAAGTCTATTATTCCTCAGGCAGTGTTGTGTTATCAGTGGCAACCGCAAAAGGCCATTTGATGCATTGCCTCCATGCCCAGCCTCGCCGCCGCCTCCTTCCTGCACAACTCCCAAGCTTCTCCGGTCCAACCAGGGTAAAGGAAAGGATTGGCGGAATGGGCCGAGGGGTACGAGGGGACCTCTCAAATGTGTCAGTTTGCACAGCGGGCGCATTTTACGCAGCCGTCAGCCGTTTTACCTTCACCGCAGGAAGGCTGTTGTCACTGCAGTGAGAAGTTGGGTGTCATATGTAATAATTACATTGGCTGGATTGGACAGATCAATTTGCTAAGTAACATCATACTAATTGAATTTAGTTTAATCCAATTTAATTTCTGTTCTGTTGATATATGTGGTGCCAATTAATAATAATAAGAGCACTCACAGCACATGCGAGAGAAGAAGTAAATCAAAACTAATCGCATTTGAAAAGTACGGTGTGCATTTGCTTCCAGCCTACCTGAGTCAGTGTAGAAACACTCTAAATTACAGGGAGAACTACAAGACATTTTTTGATTATCCGTGTTGCACATTCACAGGTTGAAATTCTTTGCTAATTTTGCTCGCGAAATCGGTAGTAGTAAGTTTGGACTGAGCGTCCAGCTTGAAGATGAATCTCCTGGTTCTGCTCATCGATAGAATTTGCATTTCCATTGACCATAAAATTGTGCAAATTCAAAATATGGAAATAAAAGGAAGAAGACACACCACTTTTGGAAAAAGACAAAACAAAACACTGTTTTCAATTAAATGTTTTTGTGCTAGGATGGGGTGGTTTTTTCAGCCCCATCAAAATTTGTATGTTTCACAAAACTGCCATGGAGACACTTTTTTCACATCTCATGAGTTGTGTGATCAACAACCGGATGTTACTACTGGTGGAAAAGAAAACAAAGACAACAGGAAGTGGCAGGAGCATCTTTTTGACTAACAGACTTATTCATGTTTGATTTTAATTGCTTTTCTTATTTACGGAAAACACCTCAATTGGGAAATTGTTTTTTTTGTACGATAGCGGAATATAGACAAAGTTTCGCGTACATTTGTAATGGAAACGCAGTTACTAACTCTAACCAGCTTCTTTTGACTTTGATTTCTTAAGGGTTTCTTCTTGCCACACCACCACAAGGACCACATTTATGGACTTGACAGCTAATAGTTACGTCCTCAGCTTGTTCAAAATCCTGCTGGCTGTCTCTTAAGAGGTACACACAGACATGAGCACGTCTCGCTTGTTCTATCCTTCCTTTATTTGGTTTCTTTGCATTACAGATTTAATTTCAAAATCCTAATGTTGGCTTGCAAACGCTTGAATGCGCTTGCTCCTCTGTACCTTTCTGATTTCCTCCAGCCTTTTCGAAGATGAGTAACCGGAAACTCAAAGAAGATTGAGCTTTTTCTGTTGTGGAACCCAAACATTGGTCCAATGTTGTGGAACATTGGGTTCCACAACAGACGGGCATCTTCGTTTTATGTTTCGGAGTCTCTTTTAACAGCATATAATTTTTTAATAGCGTTTGGCCCACAGTGGATTGACATGCTCTTTTTATTGACTCTGTTCTATTTTATGTGAGTGCTTTAATATTTGTTTTATGTCTTCATTTTTATTTCCATTCTTTGTCTTGTTTTTGTACAACACCTTGGGCAAACTTTCAGTTTTTGAATGTGCTTTGTAGATAAATTGGATCCATATTTTGGATTTTAGTAGTTGTTCTCTCCATGACAAATTCTCCCTGTCATAATCAACTCTATTTAGATCATATAGTATAATCTTTTTTTTGTCACCAATGGTATTCAAAACACTGTTTATTCATTTGTGTTGTGATTATAAACATTTCTTGTAAAATATATGAGTTTTTCTTGTTTTCTGATCTTTGTGTACTGGTATTAGTCTGTTTAACTCCCTACCTTTCCAATAATAACAGCCAAGGTTTCATTTGAGTAGGCCACTGAAACATGTAATACCCAACTATCAGTGAAATGGTTGTGAGATATGTTGTGTTGTGAAATGGTCAGTGGTTGTTGCTCCAAGGCAGCGCATACAGATTTTTTATTTTTATTTTTTTCCGGTTCCGGTCAGTTCAGAAAGGTCAGCGCTACTTCTGATAATAGTACTTACGACTAAAATGGGGTACTGTACAGCCTGTTCTTTCTCACAGTGATTCAGAACAAACTGTTTTAAATTAGTTTAAAAACAACAAGGCACTCCCTGTGTGCATTCACCTTAACGCTCTGTTTTAACATTACTTGTTTCATGATGATCGCCAGGGCAGAGGAAGGTCTAATTCCAGGGTGGCTGAATCAGGCGATGGCAAGTTATGGAAAGTTTTGATCCGGTTTGCTTTTATCAGGTTTTCAAATATCTGGACATGCGAGTGAACTTTGGTAACTAAATTGATGCTTGGGCTTAACAGTCACTACTTAATTACTTTTATATTACTACTTTTAGAAACTGTAACTACTCACTTTACACCAGAAAAAGTATTTAGAGTAGTCATTTTGCTTTTTTTTTTTACTTCCTTTTCTTTCCTTTGGTTTGTTATTTTGGTTGTATTTCCTTTTAATTCACGTAAAGCACTTTGAATTGCCTTGTTGCTGAAAATGTGCTATATAAATAAAATTACCTTACCTTAGTGAAGTATTCTACATTAGCTTAAAGGGCTAGATTACTAAAACTAAACAATTTTGCACCATTGTTGAGTCTCACTGGTCCTCATTCTTAGTGAGAGAGTTAGCATCACGGCAAGGGAAGTCTTTACCTCAAAAGAACAGCACAGGAAGAAAAGGGGAAACAGAAAATATCAATTATAGCAAGATTAAGTTTTTATGCGTAGGCTGTTATTATAAAGTGGTTGAAATCACTATGCATTTAATTATTTTGGATACTGAACGTTGTGAGAGATTTTTTTTTATTGTAGTGAGTACACTTCAGAACTCTTGAACTTTCTCAAGCTATTGGGAATATCTTCTCAGTGCAATTTTAGATACAGTAAATATTCATGAAACACATTTGTCAAATCTCTGGAGGCCAAATGATTTAATAGGCATTCCCATCTTGCTAAAAAATAAATAAATTAAAATGAATGCACCATTTTGGAGCACATTTCCTATTGCCAGACATATCCTCAATTTTTGGGGATCTTTATGAAAGTGGGTTTTGTACTTTTCTTATCCATAAATAAAGTGTGCTGCTTCTGCCCAAGGCGCTGCACTCACCGACTTGTTAATTACTTTCCGGACAGAGAAAAGTGTTTATTTCGTCCCCGTTGTGAAGTTTATGTTTTATTCAACCAGGAAGGTTATATCAAGACACAGCATCTTGGAGAAGAAGAGATATATAGATTTTCTTTTTGTTGAACGAAAAGGGTGGCAGGCAATTCTCCACAGATATAATTCCTTGCAATTATGTAACCTCAGTAGTTATGCAATTAGCTAACATAATATCTCTGTGTAAGATTTCATCAAAGTACAAATACAGGTGTTCAGGGAAGGTTTCTTAGAGAACATTTAAGAAGAAACGGAAGACTGAGGAGTACAGCCAACAGGTCGAGGATAAAGTTGTGGAGTATTAAGCAGGTTTAGACCTCAACAACTGCAAACCTACCAAGACACGCCAATCCACTGATCAGACAAACAGGCCAGAGGTTTACAGTGAATTTACAGGAGCTGTAAAGACTTAAGTGGAAGAATCTGTCAACAGGACACCTGTTTAGTCCACCCCACAAATGTGGCCTTTATAGAAAAGTGTCGAGAAGAAAACAGTTATCGTAAGGAACGCCCCAAGAAGTAAAGTTTCCCTCAACTGATGAAGAGAACAAGTCAGACGAGACTTATCACCCTAACACATGTTCATGTGTTAGAATGGTCCAGTCAAAGTCCAGACTACATCTAACTGAGAGTGACAAAAAAATAGCTTCTATTACGCATCGACTTTTTTTTAAATGGATGTAGAACTTAAATTCTCAATTGAACATATTTAAGCTAACAGGACATATGAAAAAGTTCTATGATAAGAAATAATTTTCCAGGGCACCTTCATTTCTTTCCAAAGCCTCAAATTCTAAAAATGCAAGTCATTTATTGCTTTTTTTTTTTAAATTCTTTGTAAAAGTAAAATTGCTGAAGTGAGAAAGAAAAAGGCCAGATGAAACTTTAGCACAATGGATAATGGCGTGCAAATGTCAGAAGTAGCAGCGGAGGGCGGGGATGGAAGAGATAGGGTTGAACAGTGTGTGTAGAGACATGATAAGGGGGAAGTAAATAGGTTTGGACAGGATGAGAATTGAGAATTCAGATACATACACCGGTAGACTGCCAGAGGTAAAAAAAAAATAAATAAAATACAGACATTGAGTAAAATATAGATTGATGGACTGAAAGAAAAACAACCAAAAAATCCCCCAGAACAACGAGGCTGATGGGATACGCTTTAAGGCGGAAACATGCCAGTTCATAAACGACATAAAAAAAGCGAATGATGAAAGAGTGAGAGGCAGAGAAAGACAAGTAAAGCTGAGAAAGAGTAAACATGAAATAGATTCTCTGGATTGCAGACGGGCTGTGTGAGAAATCATTTAGCCTCGCGTCTGAACTGTGTTTCATTTAGGCCATTAATCACAGCTATAATGGAGAGCTGAGCCCCGTGCTCCTACACACTCCCCCTCTCTTGACATCACACGCACACACACACACACACACACACACACACACACACACACACACACACACACACACACACAGAGTTCCATGCTGTACACCGAGTACTAAGCAGCAGCCCTAATGGCCCACATGGGAAGGAACGAAAACACGACGAAAGCAAAAGTAAATTTCACTAAACTCGCAGCCAAATTGAAGTGTTACGCCGTAACCCTCCCATGTGATAACAACGTGCTGATGAAAATTTGGCTCTTTTCCAGAAAACAACAACTTTGCTTTAATTTATCCAGAGGATGCATATTGAATAGAGCTGATTTTATAAGTGGGACTGAAGTCAAAGTTTCGTATAATGAAAATACCAAAAAGAGTTAAGAAAGAAAGAATTGTCATGAAAATTAACAGTTATACTGAGACACTTAATTGTGCCGGAGTCCTGTTCGTTTTGATGCTCATCTCTGGTTTCTTAGTGCTCATTTGTGTTTAGTCAACTGTTCACCCAAGCGATACGCTAAAATCTGTTGGTAATTGTTTATCTGTTTCGTATTCCAATAATCACCTCCCTTGCATTTAAGCCTCCAATTTTCAATCCCTCTTTGTCAGATATCTCTGTTATCTAACTGTCTAGTTTTGTATCTGTACTCCTCTGATGTTCATTGTTGGTTTGAAACCCAAACCAACAATGGGCTTCAAACCAACAATGGTTGGTTCCACCAGTGGAACTTCACTTCCACCAGTGCCAGAAGGTGATTGGTTCCACCTACTGGTTGGTTACCAGTGCCTACTCAATATTGTCTTTCTTGGTTTTCCTATAGTAACAGTTACGTAGTACCCGCCCTTTCTGTTACGGTACTAAGCGTGTGGAGTCAAGCTGAAAATGTGACGTTCAACATAGCTTTCATGTTGTCCATTGTTGCGTTGTGATGGCGTCCTGTACTAATCGCATTGTGCCACTTTTCGAACTCTGGAACCGGTCCAACAAGTTGAGATAAAGTGATAGTTGCTGGTGGAAAAGAGCCTTAATTTCGTTGTTACTGTCAGCAGATTGCCGTACTGATGAAACTACCTTCCTCTTGCATTTGCTTGGGCCCATCTTCACTCTAAGCTTGTCAAACACTACAAATCTATCTATGCACTGTCTGAATCCACTTGTCCTTGAAGGGGCATTGGTGCCTTCCTCTCCAACAATCATTAGGCAGTAGGCAGGGACAGGTTGCCAGTCCATCAGACATGCTCACATCTAAGAACAATTTATTACAAAGCTAGAAAAACTAACTGTAAATTAATCGCACATTTTTCCTCAGCAATTAATGAAGTACAGTTACTTTTATCTTATAATTAAATGATGCAACTTAATTACGTGTAGCTTGCTACCCAGCAACATTGCCCATAGCAATATAAATATAGTTCAGAGACAACCTGCCTCACTATAGCTGCGGTTTATGCATGGTCTTAAAAGTAACTGCGCTCTCTGGCTTATGGGTAAAAACTGGTTCTGCTGGAGTGGATCCTGATAACGAAATAATCTGCCTCCCATCCTACTTGTAGGAACTCTAGGAAACAGGAAAATCTGCCTTTTGAGAGAGAAGCACTCTGTTCGCAAAATCCAGAACTATGAGTTCTTTTGGTCATTCAGAGCTTCCTATACGATACAGTCTGTTTTCTTCTGTCAATGGGGAAAAAAACTAAGACATGAAAAATATCTGTCTGCTTTTCACTAGACTCTCATTGATGTGAGTTTTGTCTTGAATCATTTGGACATGCTAAAGTCAAAGTTATATAGTAACTTCCTGTCTAGTCCTTACATAAATGTGCTTTTTGCTTGAATTGTAATCAAGAAACTAAAAGTCAGATGTAAGTCTTTGTTAAATTTACTGCAACAACAAACATTTCCCCAAAATAGAGGGGCACCGACTACACAACCCACCTCATCTTTACTTAGTGGGATAAGTACAACTCTATTTGAAAATAACAGTAATAAAAAAAAAAACTTCACAAGCCTAAATTTTAAATTTGTGGTCTGGAGTGCCATTTAACTCAATGAAATTTGAGCCGTTGAAAGGTTATTGAGTTGTTTTAAAATTACGAGCCTAATTACTGTCTTATTCAAGGCTCCTCTTGTGGCTTGTGATTGATCTGCGTGAAGGGGCTCATTTAAAGTCGATAACCTCACTGGCAGGAAGTTATCCTCTGCAGAGTGGAGAATACCAGCACCGGCCCTGATGAAGGCAGATTCAGAGTAAAACTTGTCTCATTAGCGGTAAAAAAAAAAAAGTAGGAGTTCAGCTGCTATTTTATTTATGAATTATCATTGCGCGCAGAGTCCATGTGCTTTTCTCCATGACTGTTGCTGCATTGCTGCAGTGCATGCCAGCTACTCGTGAGGTAAGAATTAGTACTATTTTGTGTTTTGTACAGCCAGCTAATTATATTTTATTTCCTGTGTTAAAGCCACAAAATTGCTTTGTTCGGAACAATCAGTTCTATAACCTTGTGTTTTCCTTTCTTTCTTTTTTTTACAGAAAGGAGGCTCATTCTAGATTATTGTAGAGTGCACTGGCTTCAAAACCCTTTTGTTGTTCTGTGAGGACTGGAACAATATCTCTAACTAGCAAACATTTTGTTGTCAATTTTTGGGAAATACAATAATTGGTTTCCAGCCTATAATTTAAAAAAAAAAAAAGTCAGTCCAAACAAATGCTCCTGTACATTGTGTCATTTCTTCAAAGCTAAAGGCTGACAAACCAGCTGAAACATGATTGGCCATATTTGCTCATATTTGTCTACAGAGCAATTCCAAACATCTTTCTAATACGCAACAACAACAACAACAACAAAAAATCTAAGTTTGATCCTTTTAGACA
>NW_015116574.1:10097-12527 GCF_001443285.1 Poecilia latipinna | reverse complement strand
CTCTGAGGACATGTCCTCTGACTGGATGAAGGTCCAACATGTTGGACTGGTTCCATCTGAAATGTGTCCCATGTCTCCACTGAACAGAGACACTGTTGTCTCTGCTGTGTCCAACCAGCAGCAGGTGGACAGAATGTCCTCAGTGAGGACAGCAGGAAGCTGCAGACTGTCCCCAGCAGCTGTTGGACTCTGTGTCCCCGTCTGTTCTGAACAGATGGGGACACTGCTCTGCTCTGCTTTCTCATCTTCATCACTCATTACATCACATTGACCTTTGACCTTCTGATCAGCCAATCATCACTATTGATCAGAACCAATCAGCTGATTGGAAAAATACATTTAAACCACTGACCTTTGACCTGGAGCTGAATGTCTTTCTCCATCAGGACGTTTCCGTCTCCGCTGTAGACTCTGCAGATGTAGGTGTTACTGTCTCTCTCTCTGGGTCGTCTCAGAGTCAGACTGAGGTTTTTATTCTCCAGCAGGTTTTCATCCATGTTGGTTCTGGTTCTGTAGCGCTGGTGCTGTTCTCCAGGCTGATCAGAACCGTTCTGATACACATGGACCTTCTTGTCTCTGCTGTCCATCCACTCCACTCTAATGTCTCCATCCAGACTCTCTGTGGTTCTGCAGGACAGCAGGACAGACTCCACCCCTGATTCCACCTCCACCTGTTCTTGGGCTGAGAGACAACAGAGGACAAGATGAGTTGGACAGACAGCAGCAGCTCTGAGGACATGTCCTCTGACTGGATGAAGGTCCAACATGTTGGACTGGTTCCATCTGAAATGTGTCCCATGTCTCCACTGAACAGAGACACTGCACGGCAAATTTGAAAGTGTTCCATCAACTCCTACAGAGTTAAATTCAACACTTTCAAAGTGTCTATATAGGTCTACTCTGGATAGTGTAGAAGTTACACTTTTGAAAGTGTTATTTGTGATATAGTTGAATCAACACTCACAGTAGCTGAAATCAAATACACTTCAGTGTTAATCTACCCAAAAACTAGTGCATATTGTTAAAAGTTAACACTATGAATGTGTTAACCCAACACAGAACGGTGTAAAATACATATTAACATAGAAATCTGAGTTTTAAAAGTCTACTGGCAAGGTATGATGTGGCGGTGCAGGGGTTAAGCACAGCCCACATATGGAGGCTGTAGTTTTCAATGCGGCTGTCGTGGGTTCGCTTCCCGGTCTTCCCCTTCTCTCATTACCCACTTTTATCAATTTACTACCAAATAAAAGCCACTAGAGCAAATAAAACCTTTTCCCCCCCCAGAAACTACTGGCCATCAATGATCTCCAAATTCATTTTAAGACAGTAGATTCTACAAAAACACCACCACCAGTTGCAGAATATAATCTACTTTTATTTCAAAACATCAAACAGCACTGACAGCAATATACAACAAAGGTCATACATTCATTGCACTTTGCACTGAAGGTGAAGTGTGCTTTGAAAGTTCATTGGAAGCGGCCATGGATGGTCTTGTGATTACTGATGGTGAAGTGTCTTTGGTGCTGCTCTTGTTTTCGCCAACATGAAGGAGGAAGACTTCCAGCCTGGAAGGAAAAACAAGAAATATAGCAGAAACATNAGGATAATAAATAAATATTTTAAAAAGAAGTGTGAACAAAACTAATCAGACTCACCTGTGTGTGTCACCATCATATTCATTCAAATTACTCTGCCCACCTGGTTTACAAGATAAAGCATAAAAAAAGTCAGAAATAATTACTAAAGAAATTAGTCAGCTTATAGAAAAAAAATTTGGACAGCATTAAAAGTCGTGCCAACCTGTCTGAAGAAATGTGTTGGAGTCATCATAACAGGCTTCAGTCACCAACATGACACACCAACAAAGAAAAAAGATTTTGGCAGTTTTTAGATGTGCCACAGATACAAAACACCAGAGTCAAATGGCTCAATTGCCTCCTCATTGTGTAGCTATGTTCTCCAGAGTCCTGCTAATCACCTAATTATTGTATTCAGGTGTGGTGCAGCAGCGGCACATCTAAATGTTGCAGGACAGTGGTCCTCCAGGACAGACTACAGGCTTAGATCAAGCCAACGGTCCACCACAGCCACTCTCCCATTTTGTAGTCTACAGCCAAAAACTTAAAGAAAACGACCTCCACAGCTAAATAATGTTAACTCAAATGGCCTCCAGATTTTCCTGACAGTTTCAAAGTTAGGTTAAGATAATAAACAGTTGTATATACCGTGATATCCAAACAAATAAACATACATTAAGCAAACTATGTATATGAATCAATACTCATGTAAACGGAAAAATAATGCCTCCATAAAAAATAGTCAAATGTGATAATTTTAACATGAAACTTACCTTGTTACAATAAACTCCAGACAAGACGCCATACTGCTGCCTCCGCTCCTCAGGCAAACATGTGACGCAGTAGC
>NW_015116574.1:0-7091 GCF_001443285.1 Poecilia latipinna | reverse complement strand
AGTTTCAATGTTCGGTTAAGATAATAAACAGCCGTATATATTGTGATATCCAAACAAATAAACGTACGTTAAGTGAATTATGTATATGAATTGATACTCTTGTGTAAACGGAAAAATAATGCCTCCATAAAAAATAGTCAAAAACATGGTCATTTTAACATGGAACTTACCTTGTTATAATAAGCTCCACACAAGATGCCATACTGCTGCCTCCGCTCCTCAGGCAAACATGTGACGCAGTAGTGGAACAAGACGGTGTGGGGTGGGGCTAATGACCGGGTCCAAATAATAAAGCTCATGATAATTTAACTTTACAACATAGACATGCCCGCTACAGCGGAGCTAACAAGTTTCATTACCAGAGAGAGCGACTCTGTCATTTTGAAGTCTGACATGAAGTACAACAAACCAAGAGAAGAACAGAAACATCGGGCGACTGGTCACTAATGATGAAACAACACAAATTCAAAACATGTTAACGTAGTCCGTAGAAATGCTCTAGCTAGTTTGCCATTTGTTGCCAAGTGACTGATGATGACGTTGGTGACAAGCTTTACCCAGAATGCACCTGGAGACAATAAGGATGATTAATTTGTAGTTTTGTGTGTCATAAAGTTAAATATAAGAGTGAAAATAAAGCCATTAATGTAGCACAACATTTTATTCAATATTTTACACCCACTATGTCACTAAAATCAGTCAGTCTGGAAAGGTTTTTAGCAACCATGAGTCAACAATGGGGCACCCTACTATATAACCTACTGGGGTACCATACCTAGTCTTTGTCAGGAGAGGGCTCTCATTTACAGTTCTCATCAGATATTATAAAAAAATTGGATCCCAGAAGGCATTTTCTGCCTCCCATGTGGCCCCCTTTAGGTCCAGGCTGGTGGCCTGCTGTGACTCCTACCCTATCTGTTGCTCCTTCCCTGATGTGATGTCACAAATATGTTTACAATTGTGGGAGGAACTGTCTGATGTTGATTTCTAAATCAACACCAGACTGAATGTTGATTTAGACTGTTGGAGTTAATTTAGAAATCAACACTGGACTGGATTGCTTTTTGTTTAACACTTTGGAACTCTTTAGTGAGTGTTAGGGAAACTAACACTCACTAACACTCATGTTGTTGAATTAACACTGTATTTTTAATATACAACACTTGCACTGGAAATCTGGCACTTCTGAATTTGCTGTGTACGAATTCCTATGTACAATGGAAAATACGCCATAATAATATCATATTTGCTGTTTTTACTCAGCAAGTAGGAGTAAAAACTTGATTTAATGGTAACATTAGTTCTGAAATGCTGGAGTGTTAAAAAATGGAGAACCCCCCCCACCCCCCAGAATGCAGTAAGAGAGCCAATGCTTTTTCTCAGCGCAAAACTAACTGGAATCTAAAAACAAGCGAGCACGATAAAGCAGATAAAGTACACAGACTGTGAGACAGAGACAAGGTTTCATTAAACACAAAGACATGAAAGATTCATTCATCTCCTCCATCCAGAGAAAAATGTTCAGTTCTTAATAAAAATT
This sequence comes from Poecilia latipinna, assembly GCF_001443285.1. Taxonomy (NCBI): domain Eukaryota; kingdom Metazoa; phylum Chordata; class Actinopteri; order Cyprinodontiformes; family Poeciliidae; genus Poecilia; species Poecilia latipinna. Next base: position 5,551 of record NW_015116574.1, on the reverse strand, counting down.
GAAAATGAGACAAATCTTTTCCTTTTGGAACGTAATGTGAATGGCACACAGCTATTTCCCACTTGTAGTGAAAAGAAGAAGAAGAAAAAAAAACAGATGTGTTTGCATTTTCTGTCTTTTGATAGTGCTGCCGGTAAGCAAAACCTGAAATCTGTCTTTTGCTTGATGATGTCACATCACTCCCGCTCCCTAGAACTCCTTCATCAGCAAGGTCAGGAGGCTCTCAGCTTGGGATTCCAGTGTGGAGGAACTAATGCAGTCAGCTGGAGATAATAGGAGGTTTTGGGGCAGCGGACCTTCAGTGTGACCCTGGAGGCGAAGTAGAAAAGCTGACTAAATAATTCATAAGCCATCACTGATCCCAGTAGTAATAAAATAAAAAAAAAGAAGAAAAAGGAAACGATCAGTCCCATGCAAATAAAGACTCCAGCGGTTCCCGCATGAGGATCTTGGGTGTAACACAGCAATAAATCAAACGATGCTCGAACGCTGAGCGTGTTAGGCGCAGAAATCAAAGTAAAAAGTCTGTCAGTTTGTTCTTTTTACTGCACTGTTTCACCTGCCGAATACACAATTTGATATTATCACAGCTTCAAATCATGCATGCATTTGCGAGAGTATCATCTGAGTGCAGCCAGCAGCAGCATCTACAAAACGCCATTAGCAGCACACACACACAAATACACGCACACACACACGCGCACACACACACACAAACACGAGCGTCTGCTTCGACCAGCCAATGAAACACTGACATTATACATCACACTGGATCAGGAGCACATCACGCGTAATACAACAAAATGTGTTTAGCTAGTACTTCACTGAGGCAGCCTTTCCTACGTTTAGACATAGGAAAGAAAAAAATAAAATAAAATAATTCATTCATTTTCTATATTTTGAGTGCCCTTTATATATTTATACTGTTCGTACCAGCATGATGCTGGTGAGGGGGAAAGTTCACTGCCTATTACAGCGCCGCAAAAAAGGCCACCGGGCGCTTTTCAGTCCTCAGACGGCATTGTTTGAAAGGCCGCTCTGAAAAAGCGGTTTTGTTGGGATCCATTAGCGCGTTCCGCGTCCCGCGGCTTTCAGAGTTAAAACCCTGTAGTTGGTGGCCCCCCAACCGTCTGAAGGGTTGTCACATTTAACTCAAACGCATGGTCATGCACTCAGGTGGGCATACATGGACCCCTGCGACCGTCTCCGGCAGCAAATATGTTAGCGGCGGGTCGGTGGGGTTGGAGGTGGGCAGGAAGGAAGTGAAGCTCAAGAAAGGGGATGCAAGGCGATGTTTGTTACTATGGCATCCTGTCATACATTGCTTTCTTGAAAGTGTTACATACTGCCTTGAGATTTCTAAATTGGATGAGCCTTTGTATATACATATAATATATAACCTCTCTTTCTAAGAATATGTCACTGACTCAGCGATCCTCACACACTTTGAGACCAAAACAATGTACAATAATTACTAGCAGCAGGTAGAGGAGCTCCAACATTCCAACATGACTTATGGACATCAGTCACAACAGAATCTAAAAACAGTTTTTTAATTATTTGAATGTGTTCTTTGGCTGACCTTTCTGTTCTGATTAAAACTGAAAATCAGGTATGATCTTATCTTTATTTTATATATGCTATTTTCCTTCTCCACAAATATTTGTCATGCTGTTGTAAAAAAAATAAAAAAACAAAAATCGTCCTTCATTTTCCTTTAATTTTCAAAAATCTTCCAGCCAAAAAGAATGGTTTGTTCCATCTGTATGTTTTCTCTCTGTCTATATTTTTCCTTGTTGCTCGTTGTGTCTGTGAGGCTCATCACTGCCCCCTATCAGTGATGCACATTCATTGAATATGTCAAACAGGATTTGGAACATCAATATATGTAGAAAATGTTTAATTAAACAAGTACATTGGCAATAAGCTGACAGCAATGGGCGTGTCCCAATTGTCTGCTTCATTCACTTGTGTGATACTGCGCCCCCAAAGGTGAAACACAGCACTGCACTGTCTTGCCCCAGTCTTTCATGTATTTCAACAGGCAATGTGTAAATCCAGCGATTTTGATGTTGAAATTATCAATAATAATAATAAAAAAATTACAGAAAATTCAAGTGGACAAATTGATTTTCTTTCATAATTGTTAGCATCTATTTTACTTCTCATGGCCTTATTTTTACCTCCCCTCACTGCACATCCGGGTTTAATTTAGAAAATAAGCTAGGGTATTTATTTTTTTTGTTTTTGATGAAACCTTAATTCCCTCTATTTTGTTTGATATTTGTTCAGGGACTCCAGTAGAAGAGAGATTATGAATAAAGTTCCATAACAGTGGAGTTACTCAAAGGCTTGAAGTGGATTCAATTGTTCCTGACAAACAGAAGAAAATCTCAGTAACATTCGTATTTTGTAATAAAGGTCCTGCTGGATATATGAAAAACATTTCAGGGATATGGCGACAAAAACAAGCCCTCATTCAGGGTGCCTCTAGTCATGACACGGTGTGCTTACAGAGTGAAGCTAACTTTATAGAACCAGTGAAGAGCTGATGTATAAATGAGCAGCACTGAATGCCAAACACCCCACATAAATCTGTGTCTGTCGTCTTCCCCTTACCATTCTTTGCAAAAACAATAAAAGTAACAAAGCTGGGTGTCAGAGTCTCCTTCCTGGCCCCCCAAATACCTTTAATGCTTCAAACAAAAAACAAAGTTTTCATGGCTTGAAGGAAAATTGCCTTCCAATTTTGCTTCTTCCTCTTCAGATGTATCTCTTGCGACAAATTGTAACAGAGACTTTCCGTTATTGCTGTGGAAGTTCACATTTCACTACTGCGAGCTCAAATCTCAAATTATGACTGAGAACAACACCTGAATACTTCTGTGATACGATGCTACCATTTCAATTTCAGCACAAAGTATTGCTAATAACTGTTTAGGATGTAAGCAAAATGCCCCTAGCGATGTAACTGTTTCTACTCATCAACCTGAGGAGGAATTTGGGGCCGTTTCTTAACAATTGTAAGAATATCACTCTTTTGTCAGAAGAGATTTTGGAAAATAGAAAACATTTAAGACTCCTGCCAGTGGTCCCATTGGATTTTCCTGAGTATCAACTATTAAGTGTCAAAGTTCTTGGCGAAAATCTTTGAAAAAGACTGAACAAGAAGCATTTTGAAGCTCAATATTGGAATTCCAAGTTGCATCTGAATGAACTAAAGGAAGGCTGGAAATACGTCCATTAGGAATAAAAAGCCAAAACAGAGAGTGCTGGCTATACTGAACAATGCCATGTTTGGTGAAAATCAAACACAGCATAACGACACAAACAATTTATATTAAGATTTGCACACAATGACCCAGTTGATACACAAAAACACTGTTAGTCACAAGAAATATGATAATCTGACAGAGCTAAAGTGGTGAATCCGGATCAGAAACTGCAGATCATAATCTCTGTTTTGAGAGAGAGAGAGCGATCAGAGCCAGAAATGCTAGAAACAGTGAAGGTCTCAATATTGACAAGTGACAAGGACAGGGTCAAGAGTGAGGCACAGATCCAAAGAGGCAAAGCACAGTATGAGGTTTTTGTTTGTGCAGGTCAAGCATGGGCCATTAGCTTTAAGGTAATGCAAACAGTCATCAATACTAAATCTTTACAAGACGATGAGTGTGTAAGAACTCAAATCTGGGTTGTGTACACACATGCACACTCCTGAGGGTTATTACCAAACCATGTTCTCAAGGGGAAACATTGTGGCTCCCTTGTATATGAAGCACTGCTTAGGCGAAAGTATTATTTTTATCAACGATCTTTCTTCTTACTAAAAAAACAAACAAACAAAAAAAAACACACATTTTTGTTTAGCCTAGTACTTCTCAAATAGTGGGGCACGCTCCACTATTTGAGGGGTCAAGAAGCAGGACTTTATAATTGTCTTTATTCATGTTAACTGGGGCTGCACAGTGGAGCAGTCGGTAGAGCTGTTGCCTTGTAGCAAGAAGGTTCTGGGCTCAATTCCCAGCCCCAGTCTTTCTGCATGGAGTTTGCATGTTCTCCCTGTGCATGCGTGGGTTCTCTCCTGGTACTCCAGTTTCCTCCCACAGTCCAAAAACATGACTATCAGGTTAATTGGCCTCTCCAAATTGCCCTTAGGTGTGAGTGTGTGTATGTATGGTTGTTTGTCTCTGTGTTGCCCTGCGACAGACTGGCGACCTGTCCAGGGTGTACTCCGCCTCTCGCCCAGGACATTAGCTGGAGATAGGCACCAGCAACCCTCCCGACCCCACTGAGGGACAAGGGTGTAAAGACAATGGATGGATTCATGTTAACTGATAAACTAGTCTCTGGTCACTAGGTAGCAGCAGTGTTCAAACTAATCAGCAGGCTGCCTGTTCAAGCCAGTAGAAGGAGCTACACAGCACTGTCGTAAACGGAGAAGGGGGGGAAACGGAGCGAAGGATATAAGCATGGATGTTTTGGAATATAGCTACAATAGTAGAGAACTTTTCATTTTCAAATACAATAATATACTACTAAAGCAGAGTAATTTAAATATTGGCAGAGTAACCACACAATTAAAAAGTTTTGATAGAGTGATATGTAACGTGAATAGCTCAGCAAGTCTGGTTCTTTCTAAAAGTTGTTTTAAAAATTGTTTCAAAGTCCTGGGGCTGATTTTGGAAATTATTTTGAGGCTTAGAAAAATAAAACAGCAGTTTTGATAATAAGTTCATACAATTCTAGAGGCAGTGGTTTGTATGACAAATTATTAAATATGAAGAGATTCGCAATAGTACTTAAATTCTGGGGAGGGAGGGCCACTGAGTGGAGGAGAGCAAAAAATATATAAATATAATCCCAAGTGACAGAAAATAATTGAGAAACACTGGGTTAAGGCGATGGACGAGAAATCCATTGGAGTCTCCCTGTGCAGGATATAATCCTGTCAACAACATTAAGTGATAAGGTAATGATCACTGTTTGAGGGGCAAAACATAGGCTAGTCTATGTTTTAGAGAGTACAGAGGGCAAAAAGGCCCTTCAGTCAGACATTGAAGACAGAGATTTTTCCATTGCTATCTCTTGGTGTCTTAACTCTATAGGTATCTGCGTTGTTGTGGCTGAGTGGTTAAGGTAATGACTTGAAATCCATTGGGGTCTCCCTGCAAAGGTTTGAATTCTGCCAACAACATTGAACAAAATTTTTTTGACAGTCTATGTTTCAGAGAGCACAGAGAGTAGAAAAGTCCTCCAATCAGATATTGAGGAATAGAGCAAATTAGGCTTCACTCCTATGAATCCGTTGTTGTCTCCTGGTGTCTTAACTTTGTTACTATGTGGGTTGTAGTGGCTGAAAGGTGAAGACTATGGACTTGAATCCAACGTAATCTCCCTACGTAGGTTCGAGTCCTGACAACAATGTTTAGTCCTATGTTTGATTGGCAATATATATGCCAGTCTACACTTTAGACTGGCATATACAGGTGCTGGTCATAAAATTAGAATATTGTGATAAAGTTCATTATTTTCCATAATGTCATGATAA
>NW_015116573.1:31182-33686 GCF_001443285.1 Poecilia latipinna | reverse complement strand
TCTGGACATAAACTTTGGCCGCATGTGGCAGTTCTTATAGTATACAATGAGAAACTGAGAACCACCTGAGATGGAGAGCAAAGATTGTCACCAATACAAATGTCTCAGGTCTGTTTTAACATGTTGCCAAACTACACTCCCAGGCGCTGAATGTTCGCCCTGTTTCTAAACCTCCACACCACAGAGGAGAAGCACAATGAAGGGCATTAAAGCAGAACTCCTCCCACTCAGCTGTGGAGCGTCTAATAAACCTCCTGAAATGCTGGTGGCAACACCATCAGCTGGTGAAACAACACTGTTGAGATGTTGTTTCATCTCAACAATTGAGATGATCTCAACATCTCAACTGTTGTTTCCAAAAATATGTATATTTTTTTTGATACTGCAAATCAGTCATCAACACATTGATCTTTGCCTTAGTGAAATTCTGTTTTTTTTTTTTTTATCATTTTTTCTGTGGTTGCCACTGTTGACCACCTGGCTCATCTTTATACACCTTAACATTCATGAGGTACTTTGCATTGACCATGTGGTTTGAATGAGGGTGAACAGAGGGCAGAAGATGACATGGAACATTGTATGCAAATGTTCAGGTGCTGCCGTGATTTATATTGGAGAAATTACTCCTTTATAAACTGTGAGAAAAGTTTTGTAAGTCTTTTCTAGTTTTTGGATTTTAGGTATATGCACACTTTTAGTATTGATAACACTCAAAGTTTTATAAATGAGACTGCAGGAGTCCCAGTCAAATCTCAGTTCTTTACAGCACAAGTCCATGTTGATCATGAAGTCTTTCATTTCAACCTTGAGTTGCCAACTATAGTGAGTTGTTACTGAGTGCTCAAACAACATTTCTGTCATCATTCTTAACGTTACTCAAATCTTATTTTTTGTTAGATCACAATAAATGATTACATCGTTAGTAAACAATTCATGATGATGGTGTGAATGTATTTCAGCTTGGCTAACAAGTGATTTTCAGAGAAATCTGGCCTCACTTGTCAGATGTGCAGTTTATAAAAACCAAGAGACTGCACTTGTCAGCATATTGTGAGATAATTATTCATTTGGCCAAATGGGCAGGTAGGGCTTTTTATCCTTCAACTCTCTGGCAACATGACATGTTTTCATTTTCAGTAATACTCTTAATAAGGGCTTTTTTTTCTTTTTTTTTTGCATCTTGTGACATTCACTTATAAAAACCATGACAGATGTTTAAGAATGATATAAAATTATGTGAAAATCACCCATTGGTTTATTAACTTGCCTTTCTTTCAAAGTGAAAAACAAATAAGTTTGAAGTAAGTTGTTCATAAAAATGTGTTTGAAATTGTATCAGAAAAGAGTCATCACAATTTCTATTTTTGCTAAACTTTATTAATAAGATACCAAACATGATGGCAGGTTTGATCCATGTTTTAGGAAAACAAAACCGATTTCCAATTTCTCAGCAACACATGACAAAGTTGCTGATGTTCAAGATTCCATTTTATGAAGTAGCAGCAGGTGTTGTAGCTGCTGTTGTAGTTGTTGTAGTTGTGGTGGTGGTGGCAAGAAGCTGGACAAGCAGGGATAGCAGGGTGGCAAGGTTAGTTGTTGAGGTCTGTGGAAAATCATAACAGTAGTTAGATATATGGCAGAATTATGCAAAAATTACACAGTAAAAGTTGGTCATTTGTTGTTTATAATAGAGAAAAGAAATGATTCTCACCTCTCCGGAGTTCGATCCAGAGCCAGATCCAGAGCGAGCAAATCGCTGGTGCTCCATCTGAAGAGAACAAACAGGTTCAGTCAGTCTGCAGTTTCTATTGACTTCATTTTCACAGCAGACCAAAATGAGCTCAAGAAATTATACCAGCATCATGATAGAAAGCAGGAAATATCTTGGTACATGTGTTTCTGTCAAACCATCTCAACATAAAAAATGAAAAAAAAAAAACTTTAAAATTATCTGACTTAATTCTTCTATAATATTTTCACTTACTGGTGTAGCCACAATGAGGCTCAGGAGGCATCCAAGAATAAGTGCTACCTTCAGCATGGCTGCAGTGATTTCAGCTGTTGGAACATAAAGTCTCTATCAAGCAAACAAATTGGTTCAGTTCTATTAAGAAATGAAGCATAAATTCATATAATCACCGTAGAGTCTTCTCTAGTTCCACTGACTGTCCCACAGGAGGTTGTGGTGCTGAGCTGAATTTTGGACTCCTCTTATATACAGTATCAGAATCAGAGAAATTTGGATATTTTTCCTTTTAAAAGTGCAACCTTGTTGCAATGTCTAAACAAGGATTAGATACACAATCCACACTTTGATAGCTCCTATGTATAATAAATAACTCATCCTGGTTCACTTGAATAGCAGATCAATAAGAGCTAAATTTTATTTCATTTTCCTAAGGTCCAGATGTACAAGAGCCTTTATCAATATGGATTACGAAAGATAGGTAAAGTTCTTCAACATAATTTTGCTATTGCTCTTACAATAACCATGCATGTCTTGA
>NW_015116573.1:16523-29794 GCF_001443285.1 Poecilia latipinna | reverse complement strand
AGGTATATGCACACTTTTAGTATTGATAACACTCAAAGTTTTATAAATGAGACTGCAGGAGTCCCAGTCAAATCTCAGTTCTTTACAGCACAAGTCCATGTTGATCATGAAGTCTTTCATTTCAACCTTGAGTTGCCAACTATAGTGAGTTGTTACTGAGTGCTCAAACAACATTTCTGTCATCATTCTTAACGTTACTCAAATCTTATTTTTTGTTAGATCACAATAAATGATTACATCGTTAGTAAACAATTCATGATGATGGTGTGAATGTATTTCAGCTTGGCTAACAAGTGATTTTCAGAGAAATCTGGCCTCACTTGTCAGATGTGCAGTTTATAAAAACCAAGAGACTGCACTTGTCAGCATATTGTGAGATAATTATTCATTTGGCCAAATGGGCAGGTAGGGCTTTTTATCCTTCAACTCTCTGGCAACATGACATGTTTTCATTTTCAGTAATACTCTTAATAAGGGCTTTTTTTTCTTTTTTTTTTGCATCTTGTGACATTCACTTATAAAAACCATGACAGATGTTTAAGAATGATATAAAATTATGTGAAAATCACCCATTGGTTTATTAACTTGCCTTTCTTTCAAAGTGAAAAACAAATAAGTTTGAAGTAAGTTGTTCATAAAAATGTGTTTGAAATTGTATCAGAAAAGAGTCATCACAATTTCTATTTTTGCTAAACTTTATTAATAAGATACCAAACATGATGGCAGGTTTGATCCATGTTTTAGGAAAACAAAACCGATTTCCAATTTCTCAGCAACACATGACAAAGTTGCTGATGTTCAAGATTCCATTTTATGAAGTAGCAGCAGGTGTTGTAGCTGCTGTTGTAGTTGTTGTAGTTGTGGTGGTGGTGGCAAGAAGCTGGACAAGCAGGGATAGCAGGGTGGCAAGGTTAGTTGTTGAGGTCTGTGGAAAATCATAACAGTAGTTAGATATATGGCAGAATTATGCAAAAATTACACAGTAAAAGTTGGTCATTTGTTGTTTATAATAGAGAAAAGAAATGATTCTCACCTCTCCGGAGTTCGATCCAGAGCCAGATCCAGAGCGAGCAAATCGCTGGTGCTCCATCTGAAGAGAACAAACAGGTTCAGTCAGTCTGCAGTTTCTATTGACTTCATTTTCACAGCAGACCAAAATGAGCTCAAGAAATTATACCAGCATCATGATAGAAAGCAGGAAATATCTTGGTACATGTGTTTCTGTCAAACCATCTCAACATAAAAAAAGAAAAACTTTAAAATTATCTGACTTAATTCTTCTATAATATTGTCACTTACTGGTGTAGCCACAATGAGGCTCAGGAGGCATCCAAGAATAAGTGCTACCTTCAGCATGGCTGCAGTGATTTAAGCTGTTGGAACATGAATAAAGTCTTTATCAAGCAAACAAATTGGTTCAATTGTATGAAATAAATGAAGCATAAATTCATATAATCACCGTAGAGTCTTCTCTAGTTCCACTGACTGTCCCAAAGGAGGTTGTAGTGCTGAGCTGAATTTTGGACTCCTCTTATATACAGTATCAGGATCAGAGAAGTTAGGAATTTTTCCTTTTTAAATATGTAATCTTGCTGCAATGTCTAAACAGGTATTAGATACACAATCCACACCTTCATAGCTCTTATGTGTCATAAAATTCTTCAATGTTATAATCAATAATAAATCCATTAAATTTCCCCTGCTTACACCATTCTTAATCTCCTAGAAATAAGCTGATGCCAGACCTTTTGATTAGAAACGAAGGGCCTGCATGCAAACACACAGGTAACGTGTAGGTGTGTTTGTATCCAGGTTATTGAAGTTTTTGAGAAATGTTTTCACGTTTTTAGAGATCATCTGTTTAATCAGCTGAATTGTATAATCAAAATTGATGTCATCTTTGTGTGCCAAGAATCTGTAGAGGCCTTGGCCAACAATGTTTTTAGTAATCTGTTGTTCTGGATTCTCTGCAGATGTGTAAATATTAACATTACAGACACTACAGAGACTGTACCCTGGCCAACAAGTAAGATTAGCCACCTGAACCTGAATTCCTGAAGAAAGACTGATCATACGCTTGCCAAGAAGAGATGACGTCTCTAATTGGATCACAGAATTAGTGTCCCCTACAATCCCTTTTGTAAAATTATATCTGAAACTGCAACTTTGTATAAAACAAGAAAAATAAATAAATTAAAGGTCACTTTAAAGAAATATAAGGTCCAGTTCATTGTTAAAAATCTTCAATTCAATAAAGTGAAAAAATAAAAATTACTGTTGTTTGTGTAATTTCCTTTTCTCTAATTTTGGATAACGTGGTGAAAAGAGAAGTTAAAGATGGTTTAATTTCTAAAAAATATATAGCTGTAGAATATCCAAATCAGGAGAGGTAAAGTTAATCATCTCCCTTCAGAAATTATTCTTAAATTGGAAATATATATCATGTAAGTAATTCAAAATTTTCAAACAAACTTGTCTTATTACTATTATTTTTCCATATTAAACATTGTGTTTATTTCATCAGCATAGGAACATGCATTCGAGTATTTACTGATGTGGAGTAAATATATGTCTGCTATCTAACTGCCATGTCATATAGTAACTTCACAAAGGCTCATTTTAAAATCCCGTCAATGGAACAAACTGTCCTGTTGGATTTTAAATTAGGCAAAATGTTCATTAGACATCTCCTAACACACCTTTACACCTTTCAAAGTGTCAACTTTTCATGTATCTTAAAGTCCTTTTGAAGAAGTGCTAAAGGTAATTGTTGTGATGTTTGCCACACAACATGCTAGTAATAAACTTAATCTAAAGAAATATATCAAGTGGCAGCTCCGCCTCTTAGGGGTGGCCAGGATTTTTTATTTTTTTATTTTTATTTGCTTATTTATTTATTTTGTACTATGCCATATTTCTGATGACAATATTGTTAAAGTTGATATTGGAGACAGATGCAAAATCGAGAAGATTCACATTCAATTGAAAACAATTTCATTTGACAAAATTATGTATGTATTTATTTATTTAAAATGTAGTCAAAGCAAAGAATAAGTTTCAGTTAAGTTGTGGCAGATATTCCACCAGGCCTTGTCCCCTCAGCAGTGATGTTTCTTCTTTCCTTTTAACATCTATGGCTCAAACAGGAAGGGGAAGCTGCCATTACCCTGAAGAAAAAACAAGAAAAAAACAAAACAAAAATTAAATTAAACGTGGGAAAAAATTCTCAACAAATAGTTTGCATGTGTAAACGGAGTACCTCATCAGTCCCAGGACCAGTTGCATCACCTCGGGGATCAGGGGGGACAGTGGTGGACTCTTTCTTAGCCCCTGCTGGCCATGTCTGGTAAAAACCACAGAGGGAGTCACAAAACGATACATTTCGAGAGCAATTGTTTCAAACAGGAAAAAAACAAAATAAATATTTCACCTTTTCTGTCTGTAGCTTAGAGCCCTGCTGAAATAGAAGGTGAATTACAGTTAGATCAGCCGATTTCAAATGTGCATGCACTAATCAGAACGCAGCTTGCAAGTTATTAAAAAGCATAGAGTTGACTCAATAAAAAAAAGATCTAAGATTTCCTAGAATATGTATTTTTTTAAAAAATACATATTTCCTGTTTCATGCCTGAGGTGCATAAAATGTTGCTGAATAGATAATACCTCCTTATTAAATAAAAGGGGAAAAAAAATCACACTTTAGTGTCACTGGGGCATGCATCCTGCATGTAAGCATTAGAAGAAGCATAAGTGAGTGGTCAACACTGTTAGTGGTGCACCAAGCAGACAGATGAGCTGTCTGGTTGCTTTAGTAGCCAGACGTCATTACAACACACTTACCACATCCACGCTGCTCTGACTCAATAGACTCAGCTGTGTTATTATCATTAAGCCTTAGCGTTGAGTCATCAAAGCTTATTGCTCCAGCTTTTAATTCAAAGTGATACACACAGTAAACTGATTTCATTGGTTTAGTTTAAACCACAATGACACTGAATGATTTTCTACCAAGAGAATCATAATTAGACAGGTTGTCGTAGCTCCATAGCCATGCATTTTTGGTGCATGTTTATGTCCTAGATTTGTTGTCCTTTTTCATTATTCCTTTCCCAGACAACAGTGAAAATGGTAGAAAACAGTAAAAGCAATAAAAATACAAAGAAAGAGACATTTAAAAAGTGCATCTTAACAACATAAAATTGTCATGATTCTTCGAATGCTGGTACTGAAAGGTACCAGTCAGGATAACAAGCTTGTTTAAAACAGAATGCCTTAAGTTGCTTTTTAAAAGCATCAGTGGAGTCCAACGATCGCAAATAGTTTAGGAGTTCATTCCCCAATCTTGGAATATTTATCTATTCACAAATATATAAATATTGGAAGGTATTTTTTATTTTATTTTTTTAAATTTACCTGCAGTGGGAGTTGTGGTCTTTGTGTGGCTCTTTCCAGTTTCTGCTGTCCATTGTTGGGCAGAACCGCAGTGTTCCTCTGCTGAGCATAGCCATACCGGGGTACAAAGTAAGAGTAGCCCTAAAAAAACAAAAAAACAAAATGCAATCAACAATAAAAATTTTAATTAACGTGATGCTTACAAATGGGTCAGTTTGTGTAAATAAAAACCTGCTGTCTGTGAAGCTGTGGGAATCCAAAAGATGGATACTGAAACTGTGGATACATCTGCAAAAAAAAAAAAAAAACTCTCATCAGTGTGCAAAGATCCTTGCATCAGGTGCATTGGTGAAACAATCTAATTGTGTGGTCCTCAAGTTGTTGGTCTGTTACCTGGACCGGGTTCTGGGCTTGCTGAGGACCGTTGGGATTGTTGGGGTCTTGTGCTGGTCCAAGCTGCTCTTGCTGCCCGTTAGGGACGAGCATGGGTGTTAGCTGGTTGCCTTGGTTGGGAAGCAGCAGCTGTGGCCCCTGGGGACCAAAAGGACCTGCCAGTTGGGGGTTCAAATTCAACACCTGTGGGGTGAGCAAGACGTCTGGAGTTTGCTGCTGCAGCACATACTGGGGTAATATTGAGCCCTGGAGAAAGTAAAAGCACATATTAATCCATTGTTTTAAATGCAGAGCACAGGAAAACGGAAATGTCTCAGCAGCTTTTTAAGCACCTGTGTTTGTCCAAGAGCTGCAAGAGTCAATCCATTCAGCCTCAGGATCTGATCAACAAAACGGTGAAATTAGATCAACTTATATCATTTATTGCATAACGACAAACGCAGATATTTAAATGTGATTTACCTCATTGCTGTTGCTTGCAATAATTCCAATCTGAACCTTCAAGAAGACGTGCAGAATATTTAATCTAATGTTGAAATAGCATACTTTGTTCTTGTGTAATAATGTTGGATATAACTGAAACTCACTGGCAGAGCAAGGCTTGACCTAAAAAGGCAGATTACCAGAAGGGCACTTTGCAGCTTCATCGTGTCCTGCAGTGAGCCGAAACATGCACATTTTGTTAAAAGTTCGTAAAATACCAGTCGCCTCGGACTTCTTCAAAATCTCAGCGTGTCAAAGTCATCTTACCTTTTCTCTTCTCTTCTCTTTTTCTCTCTTCTCTTTTTTTCTCTTCTTTTTTTCTCTTCTCTTCTCTTCTCTTCTCTTCTCTTCTCTTCTCTTCTCTTCTGTCCCTTTCAGTGTCTGCCTTCTCTGTTTCGGGTTCAGATGCCTTTTAAATTGTCAGAATGTGAGTTTTAATAGTCCACCAGCAGCGCGTCCAGACAATATGCGGTCAGAATGACAGACGTTTCTCATGACAACAGACTCAGACACTTACAACACAGAACTGCTAAGTATGTCATTAAATGTAAGTCATGTCTCTGAGCACCATGACATGCCCGGTGTGGAGTTGTTCATAACTCCGCAGAGATTCATAATCTCTAACAGTGTGTACTTTCTACCTGCAGAGATGACAGAATCTGCAGACTGTCTTAGTGTTTTGCACTTCGTTGACACTTTTTCACATCTTCGACAAACTTACTCAAGACACTCATTCTCTTTGTGATTACATGCACGTGTTAACACTGGTAGCGTGTAATTAAGTGCATTAGGAGGGACACAAATTTTTTGCATGTCATGAGAAAAAAGAAAGAAAAAAGGGAGCAAAGAGCTCACGATCAGACATTTGCTAAAAATCATTCGTGCCAGGTGGATAGATCCTGATGTCTAAAGGATCACAGTTAACTCTCTGCAGATTTATCTACTATACCTGCTCCATCCTTGTTAGAATGACCCAGTTGAAATCTGGACGTAAATCCAATTGAGGACCTTCAGGGAGATACGAACATGAAAGTTCAGACATGCTAATGGTCTAAAAGTTCAGTCTCCAGACGTTTAAAACTGTTAGACAAAAGACTTACAGCTGTAATTGTAGTTCTGTAATGCGCAGTTCAGTTTCTGTGTTGACTCACACTTTGATAGAAACTCAATCAATTTTTTTTCCCACTTCAGATTATGTACTAAATCAAACGTGTGACTTTCACACTTTGTCACAACCACAAACTTCATTTTGTGGCTGTGGCATAGTGCAAAAGTTGCAAAAGTGCAGTTTTTTGCAGTCCTTTAAATAATGGTTTCAATCAGCCTTCAGTGAGAAGGCTTTCTGCCAGTCTCTGGGTTTCCCTAGGAGCATTTCAGTTTTCTATTGGATTGATTTTATTTCATATTGTAAATCCATGGGCTTTTTTTCAATTTGCTCTGAGTCCTGGTTTATTTCAGTTTGGAGGGTTTTTTTTTTTTTGGTTCTCTGCACAGACCTTGTCCCAGTTTTCTAGCTACCATAACTTTCCCTCATTGCATATCAAACTGTATAGCATTTATTTGTAGTTCTTTTTAACAACACTTTCTTAGCTATCTTTTATACTGTATCTCATCTCAGATTTATTTATGACTTGCCCTGTTGGTTTATGTTTTTTTTTAAGAAAATTATACAGGTGCAGCTTCTTTTAAATTCAGATTGAACCTTAAAATTTAAAGTTCAATTGATTTCAAAAACCCTTGTGTGTAATGCATTTTTAGTTTCCATTTTGGACCTTTATTTAAAATTGCCCATCTAAGCTGTAACATTTCAAGCTGTTCTCACTTTTTGGGCTGCTAGAAGTCCTAAAGTTTGTGGAATAGGCTGAGCATTTCTAAACCGTCCAGTTTTTTTGTTTTCATTTTATTTATTTATTTATTTATTTATTTATTTATTTATTTATTTACTTCTACAACCAACCAGTTATAAAACCTACATGTTGAAGTTAAAACCTAAGTACACACTGGAGCACAGAACGGCGTGCAGAATAAAACAGGTATTACATTTTTCATCTGTTATATAATTGTGAAATTCAGCATCATGGCTACAACGTCATTTTTATTTTACTGATGCTCATCTTTAGCAAAGGCTGTGAGATTAAATCGACGAAAAGACAATCACATGAACTTTTAAAGCAAAAGTTGTGAAAACTTTACTGCAGTGGTCAGCTCTTTAGCCAAATGCATTAGGGTAAGAACTTGATGGATGTGACACAGCATAAAGCAAACACAGAGGTGGCCTTGAACAAACACTGTAAAACCTGGTGTGGACCAACTCTAAGTTGTAGCATTTCTAAATAAATAAAATCCAACCAGCTGCCTTCATGTCACCTAATAGATATCAATAAATACATTTGTGTGTGTAATTAAATAATAAGTCCAGCAGTTATGGAGGATGGACACCAAACCTTTTAGATTCATGTGATTCCTTTTAATTTACTGTTATACTGTACATTGTGTTGGTCAGGCACATAAAATACCAACAAAATGTTTTGAAGTTTGTGTAACATGACCTAATGTGAAAAAAGGATGTGAATACTTTTGCATCCCATTGGCCACATGCCACACAAACACTCTTGAAAATGTATGTAAGCAAGACATATAAGTACTTTAATTGGTTATCTATAAAATTCTACTATGCATTGTCATGTCCTCATATATCCATTTATAAATCTTGTAGCTATTTCAGAATGATAAGTTCTTTGAGTTTTAGTTTGTTTACTTAAAAATTATTTTGCCCTTTAGATGGCAGCAATGACCAACAACCAATAACTCAAAAATGAAGCCAAGTGATGATCTGCATGTTGATTTCAACATAATTTCTTTATTGGAAACAAAGGTACAAAAACTGATTGATTGTATTTTTGATTCAAATCATGAAGATTACATAGAATAAGACAACGTGAGATGCCTCTTTGTGCCATGGAGTCGGATTTTTGACATATTACCAACGTGAACTTAATTAGCTTCCTTATTGTTACACGGAGAAACTGTCGTGGACTCAGTGGGCCGTGGAATCTGTAGGCATATGTAGGAAACGATGAAAAACTTAAGAAACACCCCTGTGGCAGAACGGGATCACAACTCAAGAAAAATAAGATGAAATTCAATGTTATACCTGTGTGTCCACAGAAGACTTTGCTGCATTTTCAGATTTCACAGTCTGACGCTGCAGAGAAACATTTAAACCCATGAAATACATCTCACAGACACGCTGGGTGCTGCGTGTGCACATTCTCCACATCTTACCCTGAATCTTCGGAGTGGATCAGGCTGAACCAGAGGCTGAGCAGCAGGCTGGACAGGAGCCTGAAAAGGAGCTTGTAAAGGAGCCTGAAAAGGAGCTTGTAAAGGAGCCTGAAAAGGAGCCTGAAAAGGAGCCTGATAGGCAGGCTGCTGCTGCATGACACCGCCAGCCATTCCCTAAAACAAAACAGAAAGTCCTCAAAATTCTAAGGATTTAATCCTAAAATAATAACATCCGATCTTTAGAGAGAAGGGAGTGATTACCATCGGAAGTTGCTGAGGAGGATTCATTTGGGGCATTTGAGGAACACCCATCACAGGGAATTGGTACTGAACAAGACACACAAAAATATGAGCTTTAAAAAGCCTGAAACACCAAAGGGTGAAGTTGTGTGTCATTGTCGCGACTGCTAACCGGATTGACTGCTACAGGGAACATGTTAGGAACTGGAGCTCGAACAGCAAAGGCAGGGAGTCCAGGAACAATCTGTGAGAAGAAAGATGTTCAATTTGTCACATAACTTCATATTAGACTAACAAGAGATGAGCCTGTGGACGAACCTGAGCAAACTGGGGCTGCCCAAGTAAACCAACTCCACCACCAGCCATCAGAGGGGGGTTCAAACCTCCTCCCATCATCCCATTAAGCATCCCAGCATTCATGGCTGCCAACAGTCTTGCGGTCTGCAGAAAACATTAGATTATTTTTTTTTTCTAGTTGTCTCTGGCCTCCTGATAAGTCACAAATTATGCCTACATTCATGTTTGTTTCTCACCTTGCCCCCGCTGACCTGCAGAGAACGAGAAGATGGGTTGTTACATGACTGTGCAACAGAAAGACGCCCAAACTAAACAGAAAGATGCAGACAAACTAGACTTACGCTGGAGGTGAATGCTGCCACAAACACAGCGAAGAGAAAAAGCTTCATTTTTGCACCTTGAAATCTGAGAAAAGCACGCTTGCTCCAGATATTGGAGGACAACTGTATCTTTCTGCTGTGAGAACACCTTTTTATGTGTCCCAAAGATTATTATGGACCAATTAGAGAGAAGAAAACTGGTGTTTTTGTGCTTTGTATCTGTCACCTGCGTGTCATGGGAAGCTGTGAAGTGACATCTTTATTATGTAAAGCTTTAAAGAAGGGTAAAAGTCACAAGTTACTTTTTTTTTTTTTAAAGATTCGACCTTGGTAACAATTGTTCCCCAAGCAGGTGAACGACCACAGAGAGATGACGGAGGGTTTCGGTGTCTCAAATGGAGCTTTAGAGGTCGGTGGAAGCCACTGACTTACAAACCAGTAAGATCCCTTTAATTAAATGATGTGGGTTGTGGCTGCAGAAGAAAAACATATGACATCATAATTGTTTTGTATCTAACCATGAAAAACTAATTTAAATGTCTACGTACAGTGGATTGGCAAATCATTTATATCTATTGAACCTTCCTTTATTTTGTCATGCTGCAACCACAAACTTCTGTGTACTTTTTTGTGACTTTAGAGGTAGTGCAAAATTGAGAAATTTTGTTTGGGGGAAGGTACAAGGAAACCAAAATTAATAACCTGAAAATGTCACAAACCTTTGAGGAATATCTAATGATTTCAGAATAGAAAAAAAGCATTTTTTTTTCCAACAAAGTGTAGTTTCAAATTGTTTTAGAAATAAAAAAATTAACAAATCTAAACATGAAAGAAAGCAACAACCTGGGGAGTCATCCTGTACTTAACCTATCTTTGGTTTAGTGTCTTAATCACATAACTGACCAAAAAGATTTGGAGAGGCGTACAGGAGCATTTAAGGTCGTTAAGTTTTTTTCACATATTGTCACGTTACCAACCTCAAACTTCAGTGCATTTTATTCATTATTAAAGTTATAAACAAACACAAAAAGATACATTTTATTGAAGTGGAAAGAATGAAAAACTACAAAACTGTGTTCATTTGTTTTCATCCCCCTTTAGTTTGATACCAGTAAATAAAACCAGGAGAAACTAAATACCTTCATGAATCAGATAGAGTCCACCTGTGTGTAATTTAATCTCAGTATTACTGCAGCTGTTCTGTGTTGGCCTGAGGAGTTTGTTAAATAATTTTAGAGAACAAACAACATCATGAAGATCAAGAGACACAGCAGACAATTCGGAGAGAAGTTGATGACAAGATTAAAGGTGAGTTGGGTTAAAACAAAACTAGATCCCAAGCATTGAAAATTTGAGAGATAATTAATTACTCAACACATCAATAAAAAATAAAAAGTGGAAGGAGGATGGCACAACTGTGAAGGCTCATGGTCACTCTGGTGCAGTTGAAGAGATCCAAAAGTCAGGCGGGAGGAACTACTGACAAAATGGCCTGGCCTTTATGGAACTCTGGCTAGAAGAAATGCCATGCATTTCAGGGGTTTCATTTGAAAAATATTAAAATATCAAATAGAATTTAAGATTGGGGATTTTGTTTGTACTTCCCTAATTCATATTCACTTCAGCTGAAAAAAAAAAACGCATGCAATTTAATTTCTCCATTCTAACTAGAAGCTCTGAGATGGATTCATTATTTAAATGCAAATCTTGCCAACAGCTTCACATTCATGTCACCAGGATCAGACTGCTGTTCATCTCAACATGCTTGAGGACATTAATGCATTTCCTGTGCATAGCCAGCTCACTTTTCTTTTTTTTTTTTCTCACACGGAGGCTGTCTGGGAACGGTTTCTTTGCTGCTGACTGCGCAGCCCGCAGTAACACACATAAACACCATGTGGGGAGTTTGGTCTGGACATTTAATCACACACTGCGGTCGTGTTCCCGGTGAGGAACATTTTCTTGTTTGGATTTTTACATTGTGAAAAATGATATTTCCCAACTTGAATATGATCATTTCTCTCATGTAGGAGATTGGATTGGTTGTCTTCAACCCATCTGGTCTCTAATTAACAACACAAAGTTTCTGCTCTGAGCAGTGATGTAAATGTTGTGGCATGTTTTCCAAGACAAATGAGCAGGTTTCAACCTGGGAACGCACTGGAAATAGGAGTTTGTGTCTATATTTACTCAACTCTGACAAATAAATAACAGCAATCTTTGGCTGTTTGCATCATAATGGTGGTGGATGTTATTTAAAGTTTTATTTACATGGATACACTTTTAGAGTCAGATGAAGTGTAAATAAAAACAGTCGGCAAAGTCTGAGCACTTCAGTTTTTAATCATTTTATTGACCATTTATTACAATAACAATTATTTTATGAGGCAAATCTCTGAATGTTGTTCATGTGACAGATCTGCGAGTAAAAAGCTTGAATAAATCACGAGAGCAGTAGCATGGTCTCATTATTGCTGTTTCTCCTCTGTGTCCGTCCCGGAGCATTCTTCCTCCTCTTCATCAAAGTCAGGTTTCGTTGTAGGAGGCTGCGTCCCCCTGAGACGAGCTGCCACCGAACGCAGAAACCTCAGTCTTCCTCTCGCCTGCGCACCACCGCTGCCGCCAGCAGCAACGCCCAGTTGCTGCTGCTGCTGCTGCTGCTGGTTGCTGGGCCCGGCCACTGAGAACAGCTGCACTTGGCCAGGAATCTGCATGGGAGGCTGAGGGCCCGTTCCGGCGTTATTCTGGGGCGCCACAGCAAGCAGCATCACTGGCAAACCTCCAGCTTGTTGAGCGAACCGCAGATTCCCGTTTGCTCCTCCGCCCTGTCCCACAAGGAAAGTCCCACCCTGCTGGAGAGCTGAAAAGGGAATAAGCTGCTGCAACAGTGGTTGACCGGGATTTCCAACTGGCTGGATAAAAAGTGACCCACCGAGTTGGACTAAGCGTGCCACGATGGCCTCACCAGCCAGCGGAACTCCATTTTGAACCCCAGGATTGGCAACATTCCCAGCGGCTGCAGCACCCCCTCCATTGTTTTTGAGAAGCGCCTCAGCGCTCCCGGAGGACACACCACCCTGCACCACAGCGGCCAGAGTGGGAAAAATAACCCACAGCATGCAGAACATGTCTAATGTCAGCCGCAGAAGACGGTCGAGCAGGTAGCCAGCTGCCTCCTGCTGTGCTTATATAGAGAGGCGCAGATTCAGAGGTCGAGCAGAAACATCCAATCAGAATCCAATCATTTATCTGAAAACAACAACACACTGGTATCACCGTGACTAAGGTTTCTTCTTTTGGTTTCTTGCTTTACAGAGAACCATTATTTAGGATCAACTGGCAGCCAAAACCACGGAGGAGTGACTTGCATTTTCAGACTTATTGTTGTTGAAGACGCGCATTACTGTCATGCAGTCGAACAGAAAACTGAAAGAATGTTCCAAGTATCTTGCCAGAAACAGGATTCCTTCTTAACAACCTATCAGTGATGGCAAAGTAGCCAAAAACTGCACTCTAGTAAGAGTAAAGAGTAGGAGCAGTAAGAGCATGTAAGACCAAAAAGGCTGCTTAAGTTCTTAGAAACTGCTCTTCTGTTTTGATCATTTAAGGCTATATTTAACAATGATGTAATCAGATGTACAAAAGAATAAAGTTAGGTGCATGTTCTGATATTTTAAAGACTAAAATAAAAAAAAATAGAAACAAATAACATATTTACAAAATGACACATTTTAAGTGGAAGAAACACTTCATGTTTTATTTTCATAAACTTCTGATACTAACACCTACAGTAGGTAATAGGGGTGTAGTGATACAATAATTTCACGATACGATATACAATATTCTGGTCACGATACTATA
>NW_015116573.1:0-12305 GCF_001443285.1 Poecilia latipinna | reverse complement strand
CTCGCGGATGAAAAATCGATACTTTCCGAGGGCGGAAAATATCGACATATATCACCAAATCGATTTATTTATACAGCCCTAGTAGGTAATGTGTGTCTTTTATAAAAGGGTAACGTACTTCCAGTAGCAAAGCACAGCTTATTGTATATTCACTATGTTCAAATGGCTCATCAGCCTCAGCAGATAGAAATCAACGTTAAAACAACAAAGCTTGAGTAAAACAACCAAAAAAAAAAGTCTTACTTTAACATAAACCGCATGTTCCATTAATTTTATGTTAAAGCATGTTTGTTCTTCATTCAGTGAAGTTACTCACAGTGGGTGAAGATTTTACACACGTTAACGTGTCTGTGCTTGGTTATAATATTAATTAAGAGTAAAAACTATAGTGTAGTAAAACTAATCCTGAAATTAGAAGTTTGATTTTACAGGCGGTCATGAGGTCTGATGGCAAGAAAGTAGTAAGTAATAATGTTTCTTCAAACGAGGAAGCTCAGTGCATTTTCTGTTTCCAAAACTCTGTCCAGTCTTCTCTAGATAAGATTAAAAAAACAAACAAAAAAAAACAACTGACTGCAGCATTTTGTTGAGGTAACGGAGTAAATACCTCATGCAAGTCTGAGCATTAAATGTGAAAAGAAAGCTTTCAATTATAAAAGCATACACTGGTGCCTACCAGCTGGGACCCACCCAAGTGTGAAAACAACTTATTTCAGGACATCAGAGAAAACAACAGCTTTTCAGTAATGACAGGATCCAGAGAAATACCCTGTGATCTTTTTGTGACGTTTTTTTTTTTTTTTTAACTAATTAAGCTTTTACTCAAAAAAACATAAAATCACAAGACATTTACTAACATGTTACGTGACACAGATACACGTTTACGGTAGTATTATAACATAAGAGTTTGAAATTACACTAACTTTTAATGATTTTAATGATTAATCCTACTCTAATTCACTCTACATAGCATCTCAAAGTGTGTGTACAATCTCTTTCTCTGTTAATGCATAAACGTTACCCCTGTTTGGAATGCATTAGGAAACAGTATTTGGACAACACTAGCTAAAATCAAATATAACATTCTCAGAAATAAATGTATTGCTCTAAGTTACAAATTCCCTAAAATAATTAATTGACCGCCCTCACCCTAATGCAGGGTAACAACAATAATTACCAACACTCTGCTGTTCCTCGTGTGGGAAATGTCTTTAAAAGTTTCCAAAAATCTCAGTGGGAGGTGAGAGCAGAGGTGAAACTCAGAAAAGCAGGTTGACGTCCACATCATCTGTGGAGAAACAGGTTTACAGAGAACAGTGAGTCTGACTGATATATAATAAACTGTCCATGTGTTGACAATTAGCTGGAGAGAGGATAGACATATAGGAACATTTGGTAAAATCTTCACCACACCCGTGATTAGACCACAATTAATAAGTCTAATATTCAAGCTCACAGTAAATTATACAGTTTCATAAGTGGTAATGCTCTCACCATCCTTGATGCCAAAGCAGGAGGTCCATTCTTTCAGGGTGACTTGTTTGTCCTTGTCAGCATCACACTCCTGGAAGAAGAGAGAGGTGCAGTGCTCCATCGGTACCAGGGGAGCCCGGAGTGGGGCCAGCTCTGAGTGGGACAGGGTCCTGCACAGAATGAGCAGCGGGTGGATTTTCATCACGCTGATCACATGTAGCTTAAGTAATCACATGTTTTTGTTGTTAATGTAACAAAAACGTTAACAACAAAAACTTGTTCTTTTCTTTTGGACACAGGAACAATGGCTCTCAGAAGTGTACGTCTATTTTGCATAGCTCAAGAGAAATACAAGCAATTTGTTAAAAGGACACAAAATGAGATGCATTCACCAATTTAAAATGTCAAAGGCAAATTATTTTTGAGTGAAAGAATAATGAGACCGTACGAAGAAGCATCTTTACCCATGACCAATAAAATTCAGCTTTTGCTTTAAATGTCATACCAAGATTGATAGTAATTTTGTTTAAATTGATCATCTTTTACTGTGAATTATTTAACAAAACAGATTCTTACTATACATAATGTTGTGATTATTTAATCAATTCAATTTGAAATAAAGACAAATATTTATTTGGACTAAAGAAACAAATACTACAGATTTATTTTTTTCTTTATTTCTAAACCCAAAATTTAATTTCACATCTGGAAACATTTGTCCCAATTAGCTGTGAGTGAAGCACGGATGGTGAAAATGTACCTGTCAGAAGGATGCTTGTCCAGCTGAGCAAACTGCCAGTGAACCGGATAGATGTACATGTTGTAGTTCTTTTCAAAGTCCTGCGCAAGGAGCTCGACAGAGTGATTGCCAGCGTGAAGACGCCTCTCGTTTTCAAAAATCTTCTTCACCTTCAATAAAGAAACACAAAACAGATCACTTGCAAACAAACAACAACAAATCTACAGCTGATGTTTCTCACAAAAAATTAAAAAAAAAAGTCACGGTCAATTAAAAACAACACAGGTCTGAATCAGGTGAAGGTTTTCAATTATTTTTCAAGGTCTTGCTATGGCCTGTTGACATTGTTAATACCTGCAATATCCTAGTATGGGGCAAGAAAAGCCAAAGTGTGGTAGTAAATAACTTATTTTTTTACAAAGAAAATTCTGGTCTAAAATGAAAAGAATGGATACATTCAAGCTCAAAAAGAGAAGAACAAGCTTCCATTACAGTAATGTTGCGTGTCTCACTCTGAAACGCTGTTTTGGGGTGAGGAAGCCCGGGGAAACGGAGTCATGCTCATAGAGCTGCAGAAGCACGTTTTTCAGCCAATCTCTCATTCGCAGAGGAAACTGGACCAGTTCATTCTTCACACACTGAGGAATTACTGAGAGAAGGAGGACACAAAACAAACAGTTCGATACAGTCAAAGGTTCGCCCCCGCCAACAGTTTTCTTCAACAAAGACCTGCCTAGTTCTCACGTTTGCATGGGCCAGTGTAGTCCAGGTGAAGCTTGTAGCCTCTCTTTGTGCCCTCCAAGTTACACTTCGTAGCAAAAAGCTCACACGACGTGTCGTATGTTTTGTTATCTGTCCCACAAACCTGAACGGACATAAAGACCTTTTAATGATGAGGCTGTCCAGTTGAATCAGTAGTACTTTGCACACGCTTACATGTTCAAATGTATTTGTGCTGCCTGGACACTCTAATGGGTCTTGACACACACATCCAGGTTTACCATCCGTATCCGGTTTACATGTTTTTCCTCGCTTGCACCGAAAATTGTCACATGGATCTAGAAGAAAATGCAAAGACTCCATTTGTTTACCATACATCAGATTTACAACAAAGTGGCTTGTTTTATGGCTGGTTCTTCTTGTGGAAACCAGTGAGTACTCACTGCCTGCATCACCTACATTCCTCTATCATTAGAGCTGGTACAGTCATTAATTTCATGCCCATCTGCCTGATTCACTCCTTAAGCTATGGAGCGCCATATTAATCCTGCAGAACTTTGTTTTGGCAGTGACTGTGAAGCCATGCAGGCACTATTCATGCGGAAGTGGGACCAAAGTGGTCCAGTCAGCAGATTCCCCTGTGAGACTGTTGGGATAGGGCATTAGTCACCGGGTGGTGAACACTGCTGGTCAGATACCATGGAGGACATTTTAGTCCCAAGGATAAACACTGTTCATTTTATCTTCCATCATGATATATTTTAGTTTTAAAGTTTCCATTTAAAAGTAACTCAACTAAGTTTGTATATTGGTTAGGGTTAGGTTTAGGTTTAGGTATAGGGTTAGGTTTTTCTTCATTTTTGTACTAAATGTCTAGTCATATGTTTACATTTAGATCCACTAATATATGATTCTCATAGGCCTCTTTTTTGTTTCTTCACCAATTAAAACACCACTGAGTATATTTCGGTACGACCCTCTCTTCCCGTTCCAACCTATTAGGTAATGGCCACAAAATGGAGTCAGCTGGCATTATTCACTGATTTAAAATTGCATCATTTAAGCTGTTTATATCAGTTTGATACAGAACCACTTGGGGTAAAATATGTGATCCATATGGACTTCAAATGTGTTGCGCTACTATAGTCTTGCCACCAGGGGTTGTATTGGTCAACTCAAGTTGGTCTGATCTGAGAAGCCTATTACGAGAACACATCTGGTCTGAGCCAAATCCGTATGTGGTCCGTATGAATGTGCTCAACGGGAAATACTATTTCTTACTTCTAGAAACTTAGTTGTGACTAACATCAATTGAACATCATGCTTTTTTATTTTCTCTTTTTATGACAAATAATAAAGCATTAAACACAAACCTGGTGGAGTTTGTGAAAGATGTATGTTGCCACTCGAAAAGGACCTGGACCGAGGATACAGATCCACTGAGGCTCTGATCTGCACAGGATTCACCCCCACTAAGGGACCCTAGAGAAAATGATACGTAAATAAAAAAAGTAATCATAACGCTATCTATGATAGCATCATGTTGGGAAATAACACAGCATTGACAAGTCACTTTTGATGACAATATAATGGGCAGATTGCTTAAGTCTTTCACTTCCTTATCTTTTAAAACCTTGATATGGTAATGCTACCCAATTGTTTTCCTCATGAATCCTCACTACTGATTGGATCAGAAAGAGGGTTCTATTTACTTTATGTGTATAGCTGTATTATGTTCTTAACCACACTTTTTGTTGAATTTGCTTTTTTATAACTTATAAACTCTTTTTTTTTAACTTGTGCCTTATTGAATAGAAAACATTGGTTAGCGACCTTAGGGCCAGTAAATTTGCAAATACTTTTACCCATTTTCCGTTCCGTTTCCTCTTAGCTTTGTGAACGACGTTCTCAGTGCTGCTGCCCTCAGACTCCTCACTGTCCAGTCGGCCCTGGTCTTGTATAGGATGTGTTTCATTCCTTTGTGGAGAGTGCTTCCTGGGTCTCTTGTTTTTCTTCTGCTTCCTTGTCTTTCTCTTAGAGAAAGCTCCACTGTCACTCTCATCCTTCCCTTCTTCCTTTTCAGACCTCCGCAGACCAGAAATAAGCCCAACGCTGCTCTGAAACTCTTGACGGTCCACAGTCTCCTCTGGTTTGTCCGTAACAGCGTGTTTTTCTTTTGATTTGGTCGATGAATCCTTGCTCTGATCAGTCATTTCTTCCCGGTCTCCTGCTTCAGGGGATGGCATGTATTGCATGAGAAGTTCTTTCTCACCCATCTCTTTCTTGGTGTCTTGAAGATCCCTTTTTGATGAAGACTCTTGGTTTTCAGTCGATGGGTAGAGATCTTCTGATTCCACCTGAGCAGGTATTAATATTCCACTATCAGCAGCAGAATCAAGAGTCACTGGAAGTTCTGACTCTGTGCTGCTCTCTGTTTCCTCCAGCAAGCCCACCTGACCACTTCGTTCAGTTAGCTTGATTGCAGGTTTTTCAGCCTTTGCCTTCGCTTTGGCCTCTTTTTCCTCACTGTCGTCTTTCGTTTTTGCCTCATGTTTGATCATTTTCACTGCTTCTGAACTGTCGTTAGCCTTCTTTTCGTCCATCATTGTTACCTCGTCTTCTGTTTCATCTGCTTCTTCATCTTCTGCTCCCTCCGTCAAAAGACCTACCAGTTCTTCTTCGCTCAAAAGCACTGCTGTGAGTTTCTCTATTTCTTCGTCCACTTCTTCACCCTCTTTGTTGGCATTAGTATCATACCCAGAGCTCACTTCCTCAACTTCCGGTTCCTGACTGCCAGTTTCAATGGTGGCCAAAGTGGGAGAGACCTGTGGCCTGTTGCCCTCCATCGTGATGACATCCTTAACCAGGAGAGTGAAGAAAGCATTCAATTTACAGAGCTTTGCAAACATATTCGTGCCGTTTTCAGTTGTTCACAATTTATGATGTTACAACTACTAACTTGTATATTTTAGTATGATAAAATTATATTAACCAAAACAAAGTAGACTATTAAAAATCTAATGTATGGCATGCATTTATATTCAGCTCTTTTACTCTGATAACCCTGAATACAATCCAGCTGAACATTTACCAAGAACATTGCCGTGTCAAAATATCTGACGGATGTATGAGAGTTTACCTTTTCTGTACCCGAGTGTGACGACTCCCGCATTCCATGGTGTTTTTCACGAGATTTACATTTCACCTATTCATAACAGGAATATTGATAATTCATCCCAAAATGAGCATGCATTTTATCTTCATGCTATATTTAAAAAAAAAAACAAAAACAAAACGTGTCACTTGATAAAGAAAGGGGTGTAATACTTTGCTACTCACAGATGGAGCAAACGTTGCACCTAGAAAGAAAATTAATATCAAGGAGACCCTCATATCTGAAATGTCACAAGGAGTGGAAACTGTTAGTCAAAGAGACAAATCGAAATTCACAGCAAAGCTGATTTTCCACAAGACTTCAACTTGTATTGTTTTTTTTTTGTCTTTTTTTCCCGGCTAAAACAGAATGCTGCATATGTATGCAGCCAGCAACTTGGTACTCTACTGTTGTCACAGTTACTGGCCTCATACACAGGCCTCACTCTCAAAAGTCACATTCAGGGGTAAAGTAAACATCAGAAGCTACCAGACTGGAAAACGTCGACTAAATCCACAAAGTGAGTGCCAGGACGGAAACAATACAGACATCAGTGGATCTGTCCAGTGGAATTAAAGCTTTGTGACTGAGTGAAATAAGCCTGACACATGGAAAAGCAACAGGGGTATGTGTGTGAAAATGCACTGAATGTATGGAAACTCTACGTATATAGTAAACAAAAATACACCTCACATTATTTCAATATGTACATGGTCTTTCTTGAAACTATTCAATATAATATATGTCATTGTAATTTGTGTGAAATTTGTGCATAACTCCATGTATGTAACTTTTTCTTTTACTTTAATATCAACAGTTTTTTAGTAAATTACAATATTAATAGTGCATCAGCTGTGCTGTCATGCACAAAAGCAATACCACAAGATGTGACTTTCAGTGGAATAGCAAAGTCCAGCAACCTTTCTTAAACGAGGTAACATTTTAACCAGACCAGAGGCATTGAAAACATCATTCAGCAGTTTCACTTAATGTTTTTTAATACCTTCTTTTTCCACACACCTTTAGCCTGCTTTGAAGAAAAGAATCACAGATACTTGCAAATCGGTTTTACCTGCTTTTTGCTGGAACAAGGAAAATGAGAGTCCTGAAAAAACACCAGAACGTGCTGATGTTGAACCGGTGAAGCTGTCCTTCTGTATGCAATGCTGCACTCACTGACCGCTCAAGCTGAAATGAACACAGGAGTTGGGGTTTTTTAAGGTCTGGGATGCCACTACTTTGGGAGGGTCTTTGGGCTGCACAAAGGGTAACATGGAGGCATCCAAAACTGAACTTAAGCTTTGTCAACTGCCTAAAAAAATAAACAGAATTTTCTCCAAAGCACAAGAAGTTTAAAAGCTGTTTATTGGTGTTTGCATTTCACCTGTAGCACCTAGGCACATTAAGTAATTTAATGGCCAAGATCTCATCTCGGACCAAAGTGTATGTATGTTGTTTCATCTTTCAGTGTTCCTGCTGCTGGAAGTTTTTATATTTTGTTACATTAAAACCACAAACATCAATATATTTATGCTAATTTTATGCTTAGTGGTGCAAAGTACTCAATACCCTTCCATCCATCCATCCATCCATCCATCCATCCATCCATCCATCCATCCATCCATCCATCCATCCATCCATTTCTGATTCCTACTTGTTCTTATAAGACTAAGTGGAAGATTATGTTCATGCACAGTGTCCAATCAATCCTCAGTGAGCTCAAGGTGGTTTACAAAGAAGAATGGGGAAATAAATCAGTGTTATATTAGCACTAGTTTATGTTGGTTTGTTACAAAAATAATAAAATACCAATAAAATACATGGAAGTTTGCGACTGTAAAATGAGGGAGCAAGATAAAGTTCATCTGGTCTAGATTCTTTTGACAGAATTCAGTCGAACAATGCAAATATTGGCCACTAGATGTCACTGCATACCAAGACTGAACTCCTGAGGGATATTAAGCAACATTGACAGATGATGGAAAACAGGATGGAAATAATCTTTAAAACCATTCCCAGACCAGAACCTACAGGTACAACTATTGTGTTGAGCATTTGTTTAGAGAATAAGCCTCAGATGGCCAAGTGGGTTTGTGTGTGGTTTAGAAAAAGCTGCTTTACGCAAACGGTAACAATTTAACACCTTCATCTAATGCTGGGTTATTACAGCCTGAAAGAGCAGGGAATCACTGTCGGGGATAAAAGAGAGAACAAGCGTACCACTGACTGGGAGTAACAGACTATACAGAACACTTTCATGGTGAAAATAGGTGGAAACATGAATGACAAAAATGGTATTCTTACAAATTTGTTATGCATATCTGATTTGTCTAGCCTGTACACTGCTTTGAAGAAAACTAAGTATATAGTATGCTAAATTTATTCTATGATCATTATTTTGTGGTTAATCTCTGTCTATTTGTGTTACTTAGTTTCCCATTGTAATATTTTTAAGTGTGTTTTCCACTTCTTTACACCTCCTCCTTATTTGCATATCATCAACTGTTTTCGATTCAGCTGAGTTTCTTAGTTAAAAGTGGCTTGGCTATTTTTCTCAGTGAACTAATTTAGACTATGTTTCTTGGAAAATTTTCAAGTACAGTACCTTTTATTTTTGACCTCTCATCATGCACTATCTTCAGATTTATGCTTCTGTCCACAGCAACTGCATAGCATCAATTACTGTAGGGCTTTTAACACAAACAAGTCTAAGTTTTAGAAAACAGTTTGTCCAGCATATTTTTACTTGTTATTTCTTCCACTGATTGTATTTTTACATAAAATGTATATAATATCAGTGAACACCTTTTGTGTTTTCTAAGTTTTCTCCCAGCATCTGACACCATTTATTACATATCCATAACAAAATGAATTTGATAAAACAAGTCACTGCAACAGGCTGTGGGTTTCTTGCCTACTGATGACACTTCAGCATACAAAAGGGTTACAACACATTTTTCATTTTTATTTTCAATTAAATCTTAATTTTGCCCTTTTTAATTACATTTACAGAAGTTCACAAGGAATGTATAGCAGACATTCCTATACTGGCCAGTCTTTAAATCTGAAATGGAGAGATGGATGAATACACCTTTTAGAGAATGAGGCAAGGAATAAGCTTCTTCCATAAGGCGGCTAGACTCACCCTTAGAGATGAAGGGTGAGGGGTCAGGTTAGGTAGCTTAAGTATCTGATTAGGGTTCTCCCAAAACAACTCTCTTTGGGGATCTTCTGGGATTGAAGGATGAAATTGAGGGTAACATGGTCCTGGAGAGTCTCTGCTAGACTCATTATCCGCAAATCAGAAATGGATGAATGGAATGTGGGATCAATTTTACTCAAAGAAAACTTAAATTCTACATTTTCCAAACATTTTCACGCTGCGTTAGAACCCTGAATACAGTAACATAAAAAAATGTATCCAAACACTGATCTTTGTGGAGCTCCAAAACTTCAGAAATAAAATCTTTACTATTAAAACGTTGCTCAGTACGTTGCAAACTGCTGCACAAGTAGGCTACATCAACACAGGATCATTTTCAAAATGCATAACAGATCTAACACCATTTACACATGCAGTATCCATTTTGATTTGCTAAAACGTTCACACTGATAATCTTTTAAGATTATATTTACACAAAGCAGTTTTAAGATAAAATATTCATTTTCATCTCTTCCATTAGTTTCAGCAACTAATGGAAGAACGCTGATTGTGCGGTAATGGGTGTTCATACTTACAAAGATGGAAATCCCTCACATATATATATGCACATAAGCGAAGGATCCTGTTTATCAAACAAGATCAAATTAAACACAGAGTCCCAGTAATAAAGCACATATAGGCTTATTATTTGCACTCACTGCACTAGGTGTGCAGTTGAATAGGATGGCACAGGATTAAAACTGTCACCTTGGAGTGAACAGACATTGCTGACGGTCTGTGTGCCACAACATGCATCAATCAATCTCCACCCCGCTCCTGCCCGGTGGTTTTAGTGGTTTGCTCCAGACTGGTGAACATCCAGGCTAATTGCAGGTTTCATCCTCTCAAAAGAAATCCAAGCGTGGAGTTAAACATGGAATTTTGTTCACTTATTTTTGGACTAGCCATATAAGGACATCCTGGAAGTAATTATGAGCCTGGGGGGAGAAAAAAAATAGAAGGGCTTCCATTAGGACTCTGAACTGTAGATGCATTATTTTGAAGAATGAGTTATATTTAATAGTACATACTCTGCCCTGTGTACTGGTTATATATTTTAGTCCTAACAAAGTGCCTGACTTCTGGCAAGGCCTTAATCCTCCTCATAATTTTGTTCACTGATACAATCAATAAAGAAAACGCAAAAATGTTGCTTTTCTTGTGAATTATCCAGCTAGCTACTTGTAGCCTGCGCTTTTCCTCTACCTTGTGATTTATTATGCCAAAATAATCAAAACTTCAGCTGGAAAATTCACCGGAAACAAGCATTTGCTGCGCTGAGCTGCTTGTCCCACTTTCTCTCTCAGTGGGTGAGTTTGTTTTTCCTGCAGACCACAAACCTATGGTTTGGTAGGCTAAATTACATTTCTCTTTAGACATGAGAGGGGGCGGAGGAAATTTATGAGAGTGAATGTGTGTTTCTTTGGCCCTGCAATCATCATCATCATCATCATGCCAGTCTGAGTTTGTCTTGAGCTCATTTTCTGGAACAAATACACCTTCGTGTGTCTGCTACACACACAGAGAGAGAGAAAGAGAGAGAGACCCGGAAGGAAGTGATGCAATCAGCCCAATTGAGGATTCATATATACGGTGGTGTTTTGGGGTGTTGTAGCATTTCCATACATCGTGCATCAACTACCAACTTTGGTACGGAGCTCAGAACAGGCATTGGATTCTACTTAGTGCCGTCGTCTTTGTTATACCTGAATCGCTGCTGAACTCTCCTACACAGACTGAATCTGAGGTACAAAAATGTAATTGATCTTCAATTTACTGGCATTATTTTTCACTTTGTGCTGTCTTTTGATTTCTGGTCATTTCTGATATCTGTGCACTTGTTTCTTGGTCAGACTTGGTTCTGTCTCAAACATGTTTTGAAGTCAATGCTGTTGAGCTCACATTTAGATTTGCAGATTCAAGATATTAGTTTATTATTTCTTACTTGCTATGTTAAGGCTTGCCAGTAAATTAAAATGCAATGGATTGGAACTGAATCTATCTTTTTAGCTCAACAGAGCATGCAGGAATGGCTTCCTTGGTGAACCGGGGAGGAATTGGTGATAGGGATAAACACTGACTTATTACTGTAACCTTTGTGTTCTTCTGTTGCAGAATGAAGCTTATCATTATAACATGTTGCCTTATTGGAGCAGCTTTTGCTAACCCAGTAAGTATGAAGCTCATTAAAAAGTCTAAACTCTTGAAACAGGCCAACATTTATCAACTTAGTGATTTGCTTTCAGTTTTAAAAAAAAAATATATATACTGCTCAAAAAAATAAAGGGAACATTTCACTTTAATTTTGTGTGTGGCTCCAAATCCAGGCTGCCATTGGTTAATAAATTTGATTTCCATTGATGATTTTTGTGTGATTTTGTTGTCAGCACATTCAACTTTGTACAGAACAAAGTATTCAATGAGAATATTTCATTCATTCAGATCTAGTATGTGTTATTTGAGTGTTCCTTTTATTTTTTTGAGCAGTGTATATTGTGTCAAAAAAACTGAAAAAAGAGAGACGAGATATTCTGAGATATCAACTAAGTGAAAAAAACAGGAACCTTCTGAATGCCCAAGTGTATGATGATGTCCCTCTTTGTTTTTGTTTTTTTTTAATATTTTGTTTTGTTTTGTTTTAACAGATTTTACACAACATTTTGGTATCAACTGAGTCTGAATCAAACTCTGTAAGTAATATTTCCACCCTTCTCCCTGAACTTAATTACCCTGAACCCTCAACCTCCCCAGAGGTGCTTGACTGTTTTTTACTACTTAATGTAAATGTTAATGCAGTTGGAATCGTTCCTCCTAAGTAGCTGCTTGCACAGTTGCTATTTAGGAGCAACTGTGCTGAGGGGCAAAGTGGCTCCTGATGTAAAAATAATAAAACTTTATCTATAGCTTATTAAATGCAAGAAAAGCAGCAATAATACCAGTTAATCTTTGCTAAAAAAAAAAAAAAAAAAAAAGGGTAAAAACCTTTTTTTCTTCTCCCTCAAAAAACTGGGGGGAAA
>NW_015116572.1:21442-33708 GCF_001443285.1 Poecilia latipinna | reverse complement strand
AGGCAGGCAGCTTAAGGTTTAAGGAAGATTTTTTATCTTATGTGAAATATTTTAATATCCAGAAGTATAAAGCAAGCATTCAAAGGATGTCTAATAAAAGCTGTGCTAAAAACTATTTGATCTGTTTAGGAAATCTTGGTAAAAATGGTAAAATCGTGAACCATTTTTTTTTTTTTTTTTTTTTTTTTACTTAATTTTGTCTAATACTTTAACAATTAACCATGAAGATCTGAACAAGACAAACTGTGACCCCCGTGTTATTATACTGAAAACCTACCAAATGTCCAACAGCTGTCTGTACATGCCGTTCTTTTAATAAAAGTGTACATTAAATGTTTTTTTTTTATTATTCCTGAGTGACTCACATATTTGTAGTTATACCTGTTATTTCATGACATGCCAGCAGTGGAAACATGCCATTTAAATGTTTGTTTCACACATAAAAAAGGACCTTCAGCTTGATCTCTTTATGTTGGGCATGTAAATACCCTGCAGAGTTGACAGTAAACAGATCAGAATCCAGCTAAGCTATTTTAATAACATCCCAGCATGGAAAATGATAGGCCTCCTCTGCTTGTTCTCACGCTACGAGAGGAGATGCGTCAGGACTGCGGCTCTGCAGCAGAATGTGGTGAAAAGTTTCTCGCTCAAGATAAGAAATGCTCCGAGTTAAACTGCGAGAATTATCCACTTCGTTACATCATGAACAAACAGATCATGAACAAATACTGCGTGTGTGTGTTCACTAAGGCCTTCACTTCCCGCATTGCGTCTATATAAACATATTTTGTTCAGTCATGTCTGTGATCCTCTTGGCACGCAGCATCATGATGGGAAATAATGCAATCAGTTTCTCTTCTGCCTTTACAACACGTTGCGAAATGTTTAATCTTTATCTGGCAAAGTCTCTTTGGTGTTTATGATGAAGTGCCATTTGACTGTCACATAAATGCTTATGCGTGATCCAAAAAAACAGAAAACGTGCGATTGCCAATCTGATGATGCCATTTCTTTTTAACTACAGGCCCAACAGGTCTTGGCACATTCTTACCGAGGAAGCAACTCAGTAAAATGTCAAGTCAATTGTGTTTCATAAAAGGTTGACTTAATGAAGTTCCAGAGGGCCTGAAACAATAAAAAGTGTTTTTAAACAATAAATAACACCCATAGGGTGTTCTTTGTCCTTTTGGCTTGTTTCAACACATCGACTCATATCTATTATCAGCAAAAAGTGGGACAGACATTTAATCTCTGATTCCTGCTAATCAGAGATTAAATTAGCCAAACCATCCAAAAACAACTCAGGTGTTAAATGTGTGAAAGGAATATTTGTTTTGCACAATTAAAGTGTGCAAACAACCGCTGTATCGCTCTAAAATTCAATCGTCTTTAATTTGGATTATTATTTCAGCTGTTGAATAAATAGATACCTTTTTCTCAGCTTTTTATGTTAATTAAAATTGCAGGAATGCGTGTCTTAAATGCTACAATGATGAGAGATAGAATCTGTCAGATTTATCTACGATTATATCTGATTATTTACGTCTTTTAAAATCTGACATTTATGTCCATTTTCTGAGTTTTCTGCCTTTGAACTTCATGATTTGGGTCAAACCTTTTGGGTTTTCTTCCTTAAGACTCTCACAATAGTTTTCTGGATTTCTGGCTCATTTATACTCACAGAACTGGTGCAGCCGATTCAGGTTTGTAGGCCACCTCACTCTCACACACCTTTTCTGATCTGCCCACAAATTCTCCATCGGATTAAGATCATTGCTTTGTGATGGCCACACCAAAACATTGACGTTGTTGTCCGTAAGCCACTTTGGCTGAATGCTAATCGTCCATTTGGAAGCTCAATCTGCGCCCAACCTTTAGCTTCAACATCATTTTCCACATAATTTTCTTTTCTCCCACTGATTTTATGAAGAGCACCAGTTCCTCCTGCAGCAAAACAGCCCCACAACATGATGCTGCCACCACCATGCTTCACAATTAGGACAGTACAGGCATCCCCGTTCTTCCTCCAAGTGTAACGATGGCCAAACAGATCCACTTAAGTTTAATCAGGCTACAGGAAATGTTTTCAAAAATGGAGAGCTTAAACTCTCTGTGCATTTTCAAACTGTTATCGTGTTTTTATGATTTTTTTTTTTTTTTTAGAGTAATGGCTTCTTTCCCACTGAGCGGCTGTTCAGGCCATGAGTCACTGTGGATGACGGCACCATCTTGCTTCAGCAGCACCTTCACAAGGGCTTTTACTCAAATTAGTCGAGCTCAATGAATTCAGAGTTCTGATTTTTACTGAGTTCAGTATTTAAAAGCTATATTTTAACTAATCACAGGCTGAACGGATGGATTGAAATAAAATAGATAGATGGACAAATGGATGAGTGAACAGATAGCAATATCTTTCTACATTCTAGATTCGATTTCCACGCAAACCTGGAAAAAAATTACATTTCAGACTTTTCTAGACTGTTGGAACCCAATGAATAAAACAAAACCATTTATATACAAACAATACAATCAAATATTCTAGATTTCAAATGTCCTGACATCAGTAGTTTCACCTAAAACTAGCTGATAATATAAATAAACATTAAATAAACAAATGTGCAGTAGCATAATTCTGCCAAAGCTTGCGCTATCTGAAAAAAATAAAACGGTTTCTGAAAGGGGAGACGTTGCGCTTTCCAGCCAATATCGGGTTATTACGGTAATTTCACTCCCGCCGTAGCAGGAAGTGAAATTAATCTGAGGGACACTCTGTAAATTACTGCTAGATACTGAAAGTCCCAGCTGTTATGGATAAATGGGCAACTATATTTACTCACAAGACATTTAAAGAACAATTAAAATAAGCAAAAATATCCAGGTGGAGATTTGAAACGCAGGACTCAAATACCTAGTTAAATGAAGCAGAATAAACCATGAGGATACATAAATTGTTGCGAACGGTTAAACAAGCAACAACAAGCAAGCCAGATTTGTTTCTTAAACACATAATCTAGCTCAGATTACCATTGATGTCATTTATTTAGGATAGAAATTTGCAATTTGCGATTTCCAGAAATCTGTTTGCACGTACTGACTCAGCTTTGTTGCATGTAGGTGATGTAATTGGATATCTTGTTTTAACAAGTCTCTCCCACCTTTGTGTGCACAGGCGCCTCCCTGAAAAGTGCCAAATAATTTCTTTATCAGTTTCTAAACGGACAGAGGTGGTCAGAACATCTGGACTGAAACAGCAACATGATATTTAGAAATAAGAGCATGAACCCATTTCAAACGCCTTGTTTGAAACTTTTATGAGAATAAATTTGGGTCATTTTCAACCCTCAGCCAGAACGGCAGCAGTAAAACGATGCTGCTTTTTCCTTGGAGTGAGAAGTAATGTTCACAAGTTAAATACACAAAGACATATATATTATACAGAGATTACCAAACAAAAACTTTAGTGGGAAAGACTGAAGAAACAAGCTCAACTTACAAATTTAGCTTCATTTTAAAACTTATAGTGCTGTGAGGAAGTATTTACCTCTTTACAGATTTCTTAATTTCCCTTTTTTTTTGTCACACTTTAATGTTTCAGATTAAACTGATTTTAATATTGGATAAATATAATAGTAAGAAGCTTATTTCTTTCCTTTTGCTTAAGGTAAGAAAAAGAAGCCAACGAAACCTGGTTTACATCCAGCTAACCTAACACCTGGATGCGTCACCCGTGGCAACCACAGCTGGCATCAGTGTTGCATGAACTCCTTCCTAATGAGTTTTTAATCACCGTGGACTAAGCTTGACCCACATAGGAGGATTTTTAAGTACAAAAGGCCTGTTTCGTGAAACATATCAGTATCTCAATCAGATTTAAGTCTGGACTTTGACTAGGTCACTTCAAAAACCTAATTTTGATTGAGTCATTCAACTCTGATTCATTCAACTCTTTAATATTACAATAATTCTTTAATTTGGGCATGCTATATTGATTTCTAAGATTTTAAAACCTACTTCCTGTAGTCAGATTATGTTGAAGAGATTTCTTAAATCTAAGCACGTAATCAAGTTGTGTGACGGTGAAACTGAACCACAAAGTTGTGATTAGTAGCAACTTTGGCCGGTTGGTTTGGATAGTTTTTAACCTTTAAATGAAAAAACAACATTTTTGGGATCCTGGGTGCTCAATCGGTGAGTAAGATCACCGTCTAGGAAAAGGTGATTACCTCATGTTTTCCCTTCCCTCTAAAATGACTGTTCCATAAAGACCACTGTATTTGCTCATGTTTTGTCTGATGATCTGGAAGATTTAAGAGTGACAAAACCAATGTTTTCTGTAAGCAAGCACTTTAAAAAACATTGCGGTTTCAGGGGATCGTTAGAAGATCCCACAACTGACATTTTCTACGCCAAAGTTTTAAGTTTTAAAACACAGGAGTTCAGCAACAAGGAAGTTCAAAGCCCTTCACAACATTTTAAAGCTAAACTCTACTTATGAATGTCCCGCAGTGAGACTTTTTGCATCTGATTGCCTCCCATCATGTTAGATAGAGATAGATGCTGACACTCTTTTGCTTTTTAAATATAAAAAAAGATCGAGACTGTATTGGCTGCTGCAGCTCCCCATCTGCGTCATGTGAGCTGTAAATGGAGCTCAGACAGCACTGATTCATGTGCAAAGAGCAGCAGCTGAAACACAACAATTACAATTTATGACGTAAAGAAAAGTCCTAACAACCTTTTCCTCAGGTTTTGCTTGAGGAAAAGCAAACCTGACAGTATCTCAGGTTTAAGTAGCTGAGCGACTGTTTATTAGAGTCAAATATTGTATCTAGTATGTTTTAAAAGTTGAATTTGTCTTGTTTTACCCTCTTGTGAATAAGATGTGTCACTTCCTGGTTACAAACAACATGAGCCAACTCAACATATGATGTATATAAAAAAGAAGTGAGCCTGCAAATGTTAGCCTAATGCTTCACAAAGATGTAGCTGTGTGCCGAGTCAGACCTAAATTAAGAAAGTTATTAGAATAAAACATTTGTTGCCGTCAAGAAAATAATAACAATGTAGACCTTGTAATAGGTTATTTTTGCTGGACTTTAAAGCGACTGTAAAAATACATTGACTTAATTAATTATAATCAGTTTGGGTCTTCATTTAAAGCTAATCGATTAGGACATCTGCTTTAACACCTACAGGCTTGGGTTGTTTACCCGTCCAAACTCTCTGACAATTATAGGTCTGAAGAGAGATGCTGATGAATGGATAAGGGTCAAGGGTCAATTAGGTAAAGGTTTTCTAAATAAACTGCTAAGGGGCGTCTGAAGGGTCATACCACAATGAGCTGGTATGACTGATTTTATTGTTCACTATAGTCACAACTTACAGAATAATGTTGAATAAATGTGCAACAATTTATCTAAGCAAAGGAGTAGGTCCATTTTTACATTTAATAAAATAAAAATATACAATATATCAAGGTATAATGAAGTATATTGACTCAGTAGATCAGGGTGCTATCATAAAGATAATATATATTCTTTTTGCGATATGAATATAAATATATATATTTTTAACATACATTGCGCCTGGTTTGCATTTACATATGCGTCTATATGAATGGTTGATACATTTTTGCTTATGCTATAGCGAATTGACTTTTGAGAAAAGAGGTGGACGACTTAAGATTTATTTTCTTCCAACTACTCCTTTTCATTCAAAACGAAATGAAAATGGAATAAACTGTATTTCCTGTTGTGAGCAACCATCAAGATACTCTTCGGTGTTTTTTTAATGATAAGATCTGTTTACCGAGCGCATCAAACACCACACACACATCAAAACAGGTGCACTGCTACGGCTCCCGTTGTGCACCTATTCCTAAATGTTTAGGAATATATAATGTGTGAAAACGTCTCCAGTGGGTATTACTGCTGTCAAACTTTAAACTCTTTATAATGGTGAAACTTTAACACTTTTTAAAAGTCCTGTAGGAATGTGAACCGGACCCAAAAGTGAGGAAAAACAAGCTGGACTGTCCGGTTAGTTAACTCTACAGCTGTTGGAAATCAGACAGGCATAGACTGTAAAATAATCTAATGTAGAGTGACTAATGTTCGCTATTCAAATAATAGTTTTAAAACATCACTCACGCTGGTTTTCTGGTCTTCTTCTCCACTGTCCGCCCTCCATCTCTCTCTCAGTCCGCTCATCTTGTCGCCGGAAGGTGACGAAAACACAAACAGAGATAAATAAGTGGAGTAGAAACTCTCTCCGCCGTATTTTGTTTAAAAATATCCTTGACACGACAGAGAGCGGGACTAGAGGCGAGCAGACACCTGATATAGTTTGTGTACCGCTCTGGTCGTCCGATAGTGATGCCTTCACGGTCTGCCCAGGTGTGGTAAATATGACATACCAGCAGGTCTGCGCCTCAGTTACTTAAAATCCAGACTCATGTTTTAGATATAAACATGACTATACAAACAATAAATAAGTGTGGACATACCAGTCTACTTTAAGCTTAATTTTAAATGTTTTTCTTCTTTTTTTGGGTCTTTGCCACCACACATGAATCTTCCAGTGAAACAGATGACTGATGCTGACTGTGAACAATAACACGTTAAATCTATGTTAATTTTTTTATTCAGTTTGAAAATAAAACATCACCACCTAACTACTGGCTATAAAATGACTAAATAGTGACTGGAACCCAGATTTACGACAGGAAGGCAACCAGGTTAATTGTTGAAGCAGAAGTACTTTATTTAGATGAACTAAACTGTGACAGGGGAGGAGAAAAACTGAAAACAAACCACAGAACAAACAGGATGTAAAAAAAAATCCCCATCGCAGACAAGACTAAATATAACTAGTCCTGACAAAAGACCCATAAATCTATGCAAACAGCAAATATACTTTAATGACACCTCAAACTTTTGGGGGTATCCATAAATATTTACTGGATAGTTAGAAGCTCAGACTCCCTATATTTACGTTGTTTTTATGTGGACTTCGATATGTTAATAAACTGCATTTATTACCTGTCAAAGGTTTCCAGTTAAATTTTATATTAGCTGTGTTTCTATTGAGACAAATTCAAAAAGGTTTATGGGCAAAGACATAAATTTTAAGATGGCGTTCTAGGGATATTGTAGAGTAAGAAATTTCCATCAAAAAACTGAGACATTTTGAAATTTAGCCCAAAAATCTTAAAAAAAAAAAAATAATAAAAAAAAAAAAATAATAATAATAAACTAAGAATGTTCTGAATTTGAAAAGTCCAAGAACTGCTGGAAAACACTCAGAAAAATTTTAGATTAATTTCAGAAATGTTTGAGAAAAAAACTTGTTTCAACAGACAGAACATTTTTGACATTTTATGAGTTTTTTTCTAGCAAATATGGCACTTTTAAAGGTCAGGAATGGTCATGTTTTTCTGGCGAGTTTTTCACTATTGAGATTGATCTCAGAAGTGTTCTAGAAAAAACAGCAACAAAGGCTGCTAGAAAGAAACTCATGAATTTTGAAATTAACCTCAGAAGTTTTTAAGAAAATTTTTGGAAATTTATGACTTTCAAAATAATAATAATAATAAAAAGAGTTTTTTCTAGCAAATTTGCAACTTTTGAAACTCAGAAATAAAAAAAAAATCCCCATAATTTGTCAAATTAATCTAAAATTTCTGAAATTTTCTAGAAAATGTTCAACTTCAAACTCAAACTGTTTTTTCTAGAACATTTCTGAAATTATGTTTGGTGGAAATTAACTTTTTTCTGTCTACGACAGGAGCAACACCGTCATAGATGTATGATGCTGTTTGAAAGTTCAGTTTTTATTTCAGGTTTAGCTTTTCTCACACAGTGTTCTCAGATTTTATTTTATTTTATTTTATTTTTTTGGAAAATATGATCAAATCTGTTACTTTAACATTCTGTTGCAGTGAAGCTATAGAGCATAAAAGCAACAGCAGCAGCAGCGCGAAGCCGGGAAAGGATTCATTACTCTTCAGTCTAATGGATCATTTCTGAGATTAAACTGCATCTGACCTCTGGGGGGTCGATGGCGCCTCCGTCCGGCAGACGTTTGGCGTTGGTGTTGCTGATCCAAAGCATTTTGGTCTCTGACGCCCCCCGGATCTTCTTCCACAGGGATCCCATCAGACGATTCTCTTCATTTGTCCTGTCCTGGAAAAACTCGGCTCATCCTCCATTTATTTTTTAAAGCCATGCACTTTGCAGGATCCTGCAGGTCTCCTGCTTCCTGTGCACTGCAGCTAATTCTGCACCAGACCTGCAAATAGGATAAGAGAGCTGTTTGATAACAACACGTCAGGTGGCTCACCTGTCACCTCCTGTTTCCCCTTTGGATAAACTCGCCACAGAGGAGGAGATTGTCACAATTTCAGACTTAAAAGTCATAAATGAAAGTAAACATGTCATTTCCCGTGTTTACATTAATGATTAAGCAGTTGAAGTTGTGGAGAAATAAAAGCATCTGAATACCATAATCAATAATGAACTCTCTTTAGACGAACATGTGGACACTGTGCTAGAGAGTTCACCAACATATGTGCACTTTTAACGCATTTTAAGGAATTTTAACATGAACAGTAGTTTTATAAGGATGTTTTAAAACGTTATTTTTCTGTTATTTGTTGGTTAGTGTCAGAAAAAAAAAAAAAATCCATCGCATTGTCAATAAAACTTCTCCACTCTCCATAAACACAGATTTTTCCAGAGCATAACCAAATCCTGTTCAGAGTTTTCTCTGTTATGATCAGGATGAAAATTCAAAAAGCCCCAGAACCAGCAAGATTTAAGATTTCATTTTTACCTGCCCTTTTACTTCTTGTTGAGTTTTGTGTGTCTGTTTGTACTTATGGTTTTATGTCTATTCAATTCTCTTGGCTATGATACAAATGATCCCCTCTGGATATGAAAGACACCTTGAAAATGTTCAAATAAAACCCTCTTTCCATCCAGCAGGTGTGCTTGAACATCAACTCTGCAACAATCCTTCTTTCTTTTTCTTCCTCCCTGTGGGAGACCGCATGACATCCTGCTTTATGTCTTTATTACAGCCTCCGGTTTTTATTATTCAAAGACATATTTGTGCGGTGACATCCACATAAAAGGCTGCACTCTTTCTCCATCGCTGCAACACAATAACGTATGAATAAAGCGCCACCGCTTTGCGTGAAGAGCATCTGGAAATGAATAGACGTCTGATAAAAGACAAACACTGCTAAAGCATATTTTTGAAGCCCAACCCGTAGAAAGCATGCAAAGGATTACTTTAACTTTTGTTTGGCTATTTTTGTGCACCTTTCCCAGCTATTGTTTGGGTCATAATAGTTCATCTTATTCCATAATTAAGTGTAATGTCTTTTCTGGCTTTATTTTTATTTTTTTTTACAAAGTGACTGTCTGTTTTCTCACAGCAAAAGCCACTAAGTGTGTAATAACAGATGAGAATTTTTTCCTATTTAAACCAAAGCTTTGTTGCTGACTGGATAAGCAATGTCGTAAAATAAAAGACAAGAGAAGCTATAAGAAGGGAAACCCAAGGGGAAGTCAGGCTTGAAGAGGTGGAGTCGCTCCAACAGCTTGATGTCTTCAGTAATTACAGTAAACCATGTGAGGATTAGAGGCGACGTGGAAAACCACGGCTAAAAGAATCCCACTGCTGGCTTTTTTAAGAAGCTCTACCGCGCTGCTGCTTCCATTAAAATAAAGCATGTCAAAGGTTTTTAATTTGTGACATTAGATATGTGGTTTTAAATGGATTCGAATCACATTTGCAGTGACTTTTAGGTCAATATTGATCAACTTTGTGCTTTACTTTTTAATGTGTGCAAAAGTATTCACACCCCATGTTCGTTTTTTTACACAGATTGTCAAAACCCAGCCACCAACTCTAATGTATACCATCGGGCTTTTGTGCAGTAGATTAACGACGTCCAAATTAAGCAGGAGTTTACAGCCTGGTAGCTGCCAATAAATTCAGAGGTTCAAAATTTTTTATTTATTATAACTTTCCTAATTTCATGTTCAATATGTTACCAGATAAAAAAAAATTCCACCACAATCCCCTCTTTTGATGAGAAAATATTTAATATTTATACTTTAATCTTATCAAATTAAGTTTAATCTCCACAGATTAGATTTTTTGCAGCTGTGTTCCTTTCTGCCTTTTGTCTTATCAGAAACTTTTCCATTTCTAGCCTGAGGAGAAAAAGCAACTTCACAAATTTGACTGGCAGCCAGTCTGAAAGATGAACATGTCATGTAATAGCACGAAGAATTGAGGGTCTCCTTTGATTTTGCATAAATTTCCATGAATCGAGAAAAAACTGGAGGATGTAATTTGGTGTCTGGAGGCCAGACAAAAATCTATGGCGGGCCAGATTTGCCTTGAGTTTGACACATTTGGCTTCTTGACCCTCTTTATTTAAATATAGATTAATGAAGAGTGCGACTGATGATTATCCTGAAAACAGACTCTCAGACCTGAACAGTGACACCCTTGTTTATTACTTGTTGGCTGCTTAAATTGAAATGCTTTTATCACATGAAATCATAACAAAACATAATGATGAACAACGTGAAAGGGATGCTGTGAATTATATGAAAAGCGGTAATAATGTACAAATGTCAGATAATGAATGCCTTTCATCGTATTCCTGGTGACAGACGTTCAGTAAAACACCTTTTGGCTTTCCTGACACGTGAAAAGACGGCTGTGGAACCTGTTCTTGTGCCTTGATCTTTTATTCCCCGTGTCACTGAAGGGGGAGAACCTGCCTCAGGTTG
This sequence comes from Poecilia latipinna, assembly GCF_001443285.1. Classification (NCBI taxonomy): domain Eukaryota; kingdom Metazoa; phylum Chordata; class Actinopteri; order Cyprinodontiformes; family Poeciliidae; genus Poecilia; species Poecilia latipinna. The sequence continues at coordinate 22,897 of NW_015116572.1, read as the reverse complement.
GGTATTTCTCCCTCTTCATCCAGTGCAGGATAAGTTCGCTGTCGGACTAAGATGGATGACTGGTGAGCTTAGTTTCAACACATGCAGATACTCTCTCTTCACTTCTGTTTAAAAAAAAAAAAAACAATAAACAAAAAACATTTTCAAGCATTTCCACACGGAGAAACTGAATTTTTAACTTTTTGCTCTGGAAAACCAGCAGCCACATCCCCCTGCTTCAAAATGGAAATAACAGTTTGGAAAAACCAGATGCACTATTTCTGCTTTTAGAGTGTTAAAACAGAAAAGTGTTAATCAAATGCTCAAAATTGGTTATTATCAGGTGCGAGCTCCTCTGTGGGAGGTGGAGGTTTATTGGATTTAAACAAGCAATGCCAAGACGACAAAACATCAGCAATTAGCTTAAAGTAGCAACAGTTGCTGCCCATCAGTCTGTGAGTGGGATTTGAAAGGCTTTTCCAAATAATCTGAAATTCATATTTCTACTTTAGCAAAGATTAATCACAAGTGGAAAACAACAATTTTTCCAGGAAACATAAAATCTTATCAAGTATTTTTTGTTTAGTTTCTCATGCAAAACTCTCAAATAAAACAAAACTAACTTACAAATAACTCGTCAGCACAACATAGGAGCTTGTTTTAAGTAAATAATTACTTAATGTTGATGAAAAAGTTCTGGTTATAAGTGGAAAGAAACATTTTATGGGAAAACATCTTGTTCCATGATTTCACTTAAATATAATAATTTTTAAGGAATTTTTGACTTAAAACAAGCTCATGTAATGTGCTGACAAGTTATTAGTAAGTTAGTTTTGTCATAATAAATTAAAAATTGACAAGCATATTTGATGTGTGTGATTTTGTTAATGTCACCCAACAAAATGTAATGTTTGTTCAGTTGTTGACTGGATGGTGTTTTCTTTATAATTTTGCGTTTTTATTATGTAAAGAACCTTAAAAGTAAGGTAAGGTAATTTTATTTATGTAGCACATTTTCAGCAGCAAGGTTTTACAAAGTGCCTTACATGAAGTAGAGGAAATACAAACAGAACAACAAAACCAAAATAGTAAAAGCACAAAACTACATATCGGTTCCCCAAGTTTAATAAGAATAAGAATAATTAGTCCATAATTTACAAACTAGTAGAGGTTTCTCTGGACTCTTGTTCTGATAAAACTAAATGTTGGTTCCAGTTGTCCTGAGTTGAGTTCTGGATTCGTACAATATAAATATATCCGTTGGTTCGCCATGTTTGATTAAATCACCTTGCTGCTGAAATGTGCTTGACTTGACCTACAGCGGCCCAGTCAAAGTCCAGACGTCAAATCAATTAAAATGCTGCAGCTGGATCTTGAGAAAGCTGTGCATTCTCTGCAAACCTAAAAACACTGGTTTAAAAGGAGGCCTGCACTAATATTGTTTTTTTAACTTAAAGTGACACACAGGCAGCTAAG
>NW_015116572.1:0-16653 GCF_001443285.1 Poecilia latipinna | reverse complement strand
AATACCAGCAACTTTTTTAATGGCTACAAAAGGAAAAATGTTTGTCGATGTGGATCATTTTGTCGCTCTGTATTCGGTCAAAGTTACGTATCCAATTTCTGTGTTTAAATTTTAAAAACAGGACAGCAATCATGGCAAAGATGAGTGTGTGTTAAGTTTTTTAATATTTAATTTTGTGGTTGAAAGTTATAAAATCTGATACATGCAGAAGTTTATTTGCTACTGATTGTCTTTAGGAACAGGTAACAGTGTAAAAACACAGGCTCCGAATATTGGCCCCAAACTGTCACAGTCAAAACCGTAAAAAACAAACAAACAAACAAACAAAAAAAAGTTCATTTTAAACACAAAGACATGCAGGAAGCTGCAACTGAAGGATATAAGTTATCATGCAAGGAAACGTTCATACATAAAACATACAGGTCTCTTTTTGGTTGAGAAGTAAAACTGACCCGAATATGTTGCAGCAATGTGCTGTCGCTGCAATTATAACAAACACACAGGACAGTCAAACTTTTAAAAACATGCCGTTAATCTTTAGAAACCAACACAGATAAAAGACAACATTTCTGAAGGAATCATAAACACAGCAGAGTGATAAAATAATAAAAGTCAGGTTTTTCACAGGTGAGATTTCTTTAATCTCTCTTCCTTTTCTTAAAATTTATTATTTGTGGTCGTCTCAAGATGGAAGGCCGTCCTCCTCGTCGGAGCTCAACACGGATGATGTCAGAGCCGTGCGATGAGTCTGCTGCGACTTTCGCCTTAGAGAAGAAAAGCAGCGGAAACATCAATCAGCACTCGGCAGACATGTTTAAAAGCTTTGCGATACGGCCGAGACTTACTTCAGGTCGTTCTCCAGCGCCGCAACTTTGGCCTGGAGAGCCTCCTGGAGCTCCTGCTGCTCCTCCAGGTCTCTGAGGACTTTACGGCGGACTCCCTCCAAGCGCTCCACCTCTCCCTCGCTCTCGTCCAGCTGACGCTTCAGGGCCTTAACACGGAGGGTCAGCTGGGAGGGGACAGAGGAAGAGGAAGGGGGTTAGAGGGGAACAGAGGAGGTTAAAGGTGAAGACGTGGGCGGTTGGGAAGACATGAATGACAGGTAGGCTACAGATGATGTGGCAGAAATATGGAAGAACACCACAGGTCAAGGGTCATTCTAGTGACTGAGGGAGGTTGGGGTTGGGTAAGGAGGAGAGCACATACAATTAGTCTTTAAAAAGTAAAGAAACTATGGTTTATTATACTTCGTTTAAACTCTATTAATAAGAGTCGATGCTTCTTGGAGTCTTAGGAATATTTTGGGACTTTGGATCCTTCATCCCTACCATTCTGGGATCTGACCCTCCAAAAAATCCCTACACCTAACAAGAACAATGAAAGTTGCCCATTTAAATAAATAAAAAAAATATCTGCAGCAGATGAATAATATTTGACATTCATGTTTTGAACAATAAATTGTCGATTAATGGTTTACTAGGTTAAAATGTGTTCCATTCGGTTAACGTCTGATCTCGTTTAGACCTTTTGTCAATGTTGTAGTTTGGCCGCCATCCAACAGAGGGCGCTGCTGGCCATCCTTAACCGGATAGTCAGTTGATACACGAGTAAAGATGGCGGAGGGAACGAAGAACGGGAAAGAAAAACGGCCCAGAGTCCAGATTAAGGATGCAAAATTACTTTTATTTGATTCTGTTTTGAAATATAAATACTCAACAAAAATAATTACAAAAGAATAAGAAGAAGAAGACTGATTTGCTACGAAGGCGACGTTGTGATGACTAAAAAGCGGAGGGCACAGCGCAGAAAAATTAAGAGATGATGCCAAAAAGCAAGGACAAATGTGACAGGTAAATTTTATTTAATCACTTTTAAAACAGGGTGTTAGATATACATCCATTCAAGGTAACACAGGAAAGCAACGCAATATTGAAATGAAATAGTTAGACTTAATGTAATTTGCATTGAAACCAGAGTATTTACCTGATCCCTCTGCTCGATATGCTGGCTTCTCTCCTGGTCCAATGTGGCGTTCAGCTCCTTCAGTTTCCTCTCCGCTCGTCTCTGGGACGCCTGGATGCTCGTCTTCTCCCTATAAGTAGGGAATTGATTGGCAAATTGGAAATGGACCAAAAATATGACTGTCTAAGGGATTTGTTTAGTAATTTATTGGTGCATTACATTGACAGCAGGTGTGGGACTCCATGAGGAGCCCAGGAGCTAAAAGAAACCCAAAACTATTTAAGAGATTTGAACTAATTACAAAAAGTATATTGGATTTTCTGATTCTTTACTAAAGAGCAAACTTTTTTGATTAGAATATTTCTTTGGACAGCTGTTTGTAGTTTCTCTGTTAGTAGCATTACTGAAAATGACTTAATTGTTTAGCATAACTTAAAAATAAATATTTCTCTGCTTCAATATTTCAGATCATAAAACAAATGTTGAGATAACCCGAGTGAATACAAACGACCATTTTTATATTGGAGGACATACTGTTATCAAAAACAACTGAAAATGTCATTTTCAGCTGCATTTCTGAATCCATGCAGCAGAAAATCAGAGAGGGATAGAAAAACCCTTAACTTTTTAAAATCCATGTTTTTGGTGCATTGGCGAAGACTTGGTAATCAAAGATTTTAAAAACAATGATGTAGGAGCCTAGAAATTACAACAGTGGAGATGATTTCATTTGTCTTCAAAGACAAGATTTTAAACTTCTTTAATCTTTAAACTAAGCTCAAGAAGTTGACAGGAAATGCTGAAAAAAAATCCTCTAATATTTTTACTGTAAACTTTATCGCCCTCTACTGGATTATCCTTACAGACCATTAGATATTTATCCAATTCAGACATGCATGCATATAAAATGATGATTACAACCTAAACTCAGAAATGAAGAATGAATTTAGATGTTAAAATCCCCTTTTTATTATTTCCTGCACTCTTCATACATTTAACCAGTTAACTGCTTATTTATCCAGTCACTTCTTAATTTTCACTTTTGTCTGTAATAGTTGTCTATTCTATTAGTTTCCCTTAATTGTATGTTGCATTTTTTTCTACCAACTTACTCTACTTATGTCGTCAAAGTTTCCATCTGATTATGTTTCAGCACAAAATCAACAATTTCCAAGAGTTGATATAAAGTTGTGCAGACTGAATGAAGTCAGCTGACTTTTGAAGATGAGAAGTATTATTTTGTCATGTACCGTTCTTCACTGCGGAGTCTCTCCTCCAGCTCCTGGATCTTGTTCTCCAGCAGCGTGATTCCAGCTGTGGGTCGGCTCTGACCCTCCATGTCAGCCAGGCGGGACTTGAGCTCCTTTACCTGTGAGAAAGGGAAGAAGAAGAAGAAGAAGATCAATAAGCAGACCTCCTTGAAGAAGCTGCTGAGGGGACCTGGGCATACCTGTCTTTCCAGGGCGCTCTTGTCCATCTCCAGGTCATGTCGCTCTGAGCGCTCCTGCATCAGCTCCGAGCGAAGCTGGTCCACCTGAGTGGAGGGAAACGGAGACAACCAGTGGCTGGTGTTAGTGGACGGTTCAGGCCTTTACGCCTCCTGGTTATTTGTGTATTCAAATGTCATGCTGCACCTGATCTCTGCTCCTGGTTATGCGATCGTTCAGCAGCTCCACGCCGCTCTTCTCCTCATCCAGCTCGATCTCCAGCGTCTTGATTTTATCCTGTGAACAACTTCACACTTCAGGGACAGACTATGCTTCATCCCACACCAGAGGTGGAGACTCGAGACACATGACTTGGACTGGAGTCATTAATATTAAGACTTTACACCCAACTTTCACTTTTACACCAATGACTTGGGACTTCAATTGGACTTGTATCTGTTTACTTGAAAAGACTTGATATTTTGCCCAAACTCTAAAGCTTAAAACAAATATTGTTTTTAAAGTGGGCCCCTATTAATTAATTTCACTCATTCCCTATTAACAGACGGAGACCGTCCCTCTGTTTTTCCGCACTCCGTATCTATGTGTGGATAAGCTGCAGCACAACAAATCAAGTTAATGAGATTTAAAAAACAAAACAAAACAAAGAAAAACACTCAGAGCAGATGAGCTCCCGTGAGTAATTTCTTCTGGGTACATGAATTATGACGTATCCACCTAAAAACCGAGTACAACATGCAAAACCTGCAAGAAGAGGATCTCAGATGGAGATGCAACAGCTTCCAACTTTGTTCCACATTTTAAGTTGCACAAAGAACGGTAAGCAGTACTTTTCTTTTGCTAAGAGATAGCAGACATTAGCTGACTTCGTGTTATTAGCAAGTGTACTTCAGGCTACGTTGATGCTACTACTTACTTACATTTAACAAATAATTGCAACATTGTTAAAAAAAAAGTCAAAAGGACTTGAAATTCCAAGTTTCAGACTCAGGACTTGAGGACAAAGACTTGAGACTTGCAAAACCCTGACTTGGTCCCACCTCTGTCTCACACACCCTATTATTTTAGAGGTGAACACCATTTGTCCCACAATCCTGATTTACTCCCATCTAACTTTAGACTCCACCTGTCACGACCTTTGACCGCAGCGGTCTCACCTCCAGGCCCCGGATCTCCCGGCCTCGGTCTGAGTGGGAGCTCTTCTCAGATTCCAGCTCATTCTCCAAGTGTTTCAGCCGGTTGTTCAGGAGATCTCTCTCCAGCTGAGCGCTGTCTCTCTCCTCGCTGCAGGTCAACAGCTCCTTCTTAAGACGAGAAACCTGGAAAAGCAAAACAAAGTCTTGTCATTTGTGAAATCTTGCAGGATTCTTATATTCTATGATCTAAGAAAAACTGTCTTTCTTTTATTTGGATTCCTATTAGTTGCAGTTCCCTGGGGTCCACACATTCAACATAATTATAGGAAAATCACAAAAATTCAAAATAAAAATAACTACAAAATAGAAGTGAAAGACATCCTGCAAAAGGACATTCCTTCAGTATATAAAGAATATATGCACAGTGTGGTTTTTTTTTTATTTATTTCTGCTGAAACATGTTCCTGACCTCTTCCTGCTGGGCCTTCAGGTTATTCTGAGCCCTTTGAAGCTCAGCCAGCCGGTCTTTGCTGTTTCGCTGCGCCTCCAGCAGGTCTTTCCTCGATCGCTCCCTGAATTCATCCAGCTGCGTCTGCAGGGTGGCCACCGACTGACGAGAATCTCCCATCATCAACTCCATCTGAGAGCAGGAGGAGAAATTAAGGCACTGATGGCTAAAAACACTTAGAGGTGACTTATTGGGCTTCTTTGAACAGGTTAGGATAGGTGTTAAATTTTTTTTGCACAAAATCGTTCTTGGATAATGAGATTTTAGTCTCATCAGTTCTGCGTATTTAGATCTCCTTTCAGAATGAGATGTTTTGGGGCCTCTTGCCACTTCAAAATCCAAATAATGCCTCCCTACTCAACATTTACTCTCACACATGAAAATGGCTGCAAACAGATGTGCAATTATACAACTGTACATCTTTGAAAAGCAGAAGTGGAACCTCCTGCACAACCAGCAAGAATTCTGCAAGTGGTTTCTGGATGGTAAATCAACAACAAAACACTTGTCTTTTCCAGCAGCCATTGTACACAGAGGTAAAACTAGCTGAGCAAACATGCTGGAGCTCCACTTGGGTCCTCATGGTAATGGCACAGTGCCCGTCGATTGTGACTTAACAATGGGGAGGTTTTTGAAATGGTTCATTTTCCAGACACCAAAACAAACTTTAACTTATTGCCAAAAAATAGCTGGGTGTTTTTTTTTTTTTTAAGCGCTTGGATTGTTTTTATAAGAAGTAGAAACCCAAATGGAAGATTAAAATTTCGCAAAATGTGAACTTTTCAGTTCCCTTTAACCAACACACGCTGACCTCCTTGTTAATCTTCTCAAGAGATCGGTCCAGCAGCCGTTTCTGCTCCTCCAGGTCGCTTTTGCCCCGTCGTAGCGCCTCCCTCTCCAGGTCTCGTTCCTCCAGCCGCCGGGTGAGGTCGTCCCGCTCTTTGCTCAGCCGGGTGGCGCCTCTCTTGGCCTCCTCCAGCTGAGTCTTCAGGGAGTGGTTCTCGTCTTCCAGGGCTTCCAGCTCCTCCTCAGCATCCGAGCTGCGCGGCACGCTGGATTGAAGCCTTGATTGCTAGACAAGAAAACAAAACACTTGAGGCAGATGGATTTACAGATGGCGTTTTAGGAAATAAAAACATGTATTTATTACACTTTAAAAAAATATGCACACTCTAAAGTTACAGCTAAATCAATAGCTGCGTTTGTAATCATGGCAATTAAAAAAAAAATCATATTTTTCAATAAAAAGTTTTTGCGCTAGGATGATGAAGGTATAATAGTTTAAAACTGAGTGGAAACACTTTTTTTTGCATAACACGAGTCATGCGATCAACAACTGGATGTTACTACTGGTGGAAAAGACGAAGGAGACAACGGGTAGTAAAGAGGATAATGGCGCGGCATGTTTTTCCTTTTTAATGGAAACACTGCAATTGCAAAAATTATTTTTTTTTACATTAGTGGAATATCAACAAAGTTTTCTGCACATTTGTAATGTGTAGCTACTTACGACTGCAAGTGATACTTTACAAAGTTAGTCACACCCTTTTTCGTTGTTTACTTGTTCTCGCAAAAACACTAATTTAATGTATTTCGTTGTGTTTTTTTTTTGTGGTAGACCAACAAAAAGTGCAAAGTGGAAGGAAACTGATTCAGATGACACCAAAATTTAACTTTCCATTCAATCTGCTAAATGCAGTAGCATGTAGCAGATCCAAATTAACTGCATCAATCTGAACTCACTATTTTTACCAAGAAACATGGCAGAGGGAGCATCATGCTGTGGTAATGCACAATCCAGAAAGAAAACCTATAACACACTGAAAAAGACTCGAGACTGGAATGAAGGTTCACCTTCCAGGCGGAAAAATCTAAACATCCAGCCAGAGATTCGATTAAATGGTTTAGATGAACTCATGTGTGGGTATTGGAATGGACCAGTCAAAGTCCAGACCCAAATCAAATTTAGAATATGTGGCAATTCTTGAAAATGTCGGTTTCAAAATGGCCTCCATTCAGTCTATTTTGCAAAGAGGAATGAGTAAAAAAAAACAACCTTTGGTCTCTTGATGTACTGAGTTGTGGCAGCCATGAATCATTTTCCTTCCACTTTACAAATACAAGCTACTTTGTGTTGGTCCATTGCGTAAAATCACAATGAAATAAACCAAACGTTTTGGTTGTAATATTGAAAAATACCAAGGGGACTGAACGGTTCAGCAAGGCAAGCAAGCAAGCAAGGCTCCGTATATTCCAACTTATTCTCAAACAACAGGATTAAGGCATGCTGAACAAATGCAACGTGATGCTTTTGTAGTAAACACGGACAATAACACGCATCTTATGCAAATTCCTCGCAGAAGGATTATTTTCTCAGCTCAGTTTTCTCCGGATAGGATCTACTTCATTTTTCTGGGATGAAAATAGAGCCCATGTAGGAGGACGTCCTTTTGTTTCCTGTAGTATTTGTGTTTACATAATTCTGCATGCATGTCTTATTGTTTCGTGGTTGTGAAGTACCATGCGGGCCAGCCTGTCTGTGAGGCGAATGTTTTCCTGCTGCAGCTCCTCGTTGGTGCCGCCGTCCACCACAGTCTTCCCTGCTGATGCAATAGATGACTGCAGGAAAGAGTGAGAAACAAGGGTAAAGAAAATAAGTCAAATGGCTTCTTATGCATGTTTTCTGTAATTTTTGGCACTTCTTTCTTTTCTGTTTTGCACAGTAGATGAGAAAAATAATCTCTTTTTTTTTCCATCCTCAAAATGGTGTCATCAAGCTCATTTGTTCAGATGATGTTTCACCTCCTTCGCCATCTCGAGGGCCTTTTCCAGCTCGCCCTTGTCTTTCAGAAATTGCTCCTTCAGCTTGCTAATCTCCGACAGAAGCTCGGCCTCCTTCTCTCCGCTTGCCTTCTTCAGGGCTTCGAGTGCCCCGGCTTTCTCCTCCGCCTCGCCCCTTTGTCTCTCCAGATCGGCGCGGGTACGCTTTAGATCGTCATGGCAACGCCGGAGCTCCTTAGGATAAGTAATCAGAGACAGATAATGCGTTTGAGTCAAGAGGAAGATGCCAAGGCGCATAGCAATGAGTTTTATGTGAGAGATTTGAAGAGAAAAGCTACAATTATTGTTGAGCTGATGGGAGATTTGAAAAAGTTTACTTTAAAAACAACAAAAGTTCACCCACACAATCATCATTTAGCTCCATGATTGCGGTCTGAATTACCTCTTTTAAAACGTTTGCATCGTCAGACACAGGCTTTTTGTTCTGAAGGTCCTTCAGGGAGGCCTCAACTTTTTCCTTCTCCAAACGAGACTTTTTTAGTCTGCGGACAAAAAGCAACGCGTTATTTTTTTTTTACAACTTGCATCCCATGATGCTGTTTAAACAAACAGAATTAACTTCTATTAATCAGCCAAAACATTAAACCACTGAAATATGAACCAAACCTGGCAGCAGGAAACGATGAGATTAAACTTCAGATATGAATTTAGAATTTTTTAATGTCTCATGATGATGTGGCTGAAAAACTTTTCACAATATAAGCTTTTCATATCAGTTGATATCAATAGTTATTGATTAGTTTTTTGTTTTAAATATCTTAAATACTACAAAACTAAACTAAATCTGTTTTATACACAGTTTTCACTTCATTATGTTTGTTAAAAATATTTTTAAGCAGTTATGAGGCACAGTGATAAAACCTCAAACTGCTGCTGTCAGTTACTCAACGGGTTGTTGCCAGGCAACCACAGTTGGTGGGGAACTTGAAACTGTTGTTGCTAGGTAACCAAAGAGTGAGCGAGTCAGTTGATTCCACCAACCTTGCTAAGCTAGCCATGAAAGGTTGAGGGGCTAAAGTCTTTCCTCTGCCTACATCTCCCAGAATGCCATGCGGTTCTGGACCATTTCAGTGAATATTTGATATATTTATTGTAATTGATTTATTGTCTATCTCTAGTCCTATTCTGGTGTCCACCTCCCACTCAAACATTGTGGTGGGTCGTCACTGTTCAGAAAAAAACCTAACATTTTACCGGATGTATTTTTAAAGGACAATCTGCTGTAAACATATTTGTTTCCACCAATAAAAGAAACACAGAGAACAAACCAACACGAATGTCACATGTGGGACTCGCCAGAAGCTAAAGAGAAACAGATGAATGTTCAATATATTAATGTTGTGGCTGATTGAAATAAAATCAAACCTTAAACCAACGTCAAAGGAACCACATCCAATGTTTATCCTCACATTATTTTATCATAAACTAAGATGCATCACACATTTACTTTAAATCAATGAAATATTAGAAAGAATGGATTCAAATAAAATATGATTGATCATGTGTAAAAATAATTTATAAAAGTTGTGATTGAAAGCAGAATTCTTTCTAAAACACAATGATTGGGTTTTTCTACTGTTAGTAACGGTTCACTGATCTAATAATCAATACGGACTCGGCGCTCTTCACACATACCATCAACCCTAGTAAAGATGCTTAAAAAGCCCCAAAATAAAAATTTCCCGCAGTAAAAGTTTTAGGTAAAGTCCAAACTTTATCTAAAATTAAGTGGAAGGAAGAAATATTATTATATTATTAACTTTGACTAAAACATGTTTTTAAATTTGTCATTTACTTTCTTAAAGTGGATCAGTGTCAACAAAAAGTTAAATATGGGATGTTAATATGCAGAAAGACAAGCGAGCATTTCAGGAACGACATGAACTGATTGTAATGAACTGAAGCAGTTCCTTTGGGTCAGATTGAACTTTTCAGCATCAGTAGCTCCAGGTGCATTTGGTTTGAAATGAGAGGAAAAGCACCTAAAATCCACTCTTGAGTACGGCAGAGTATCTGTGATGGTATGGGCCAGTTTCTCCCCAAAAGGCAACTTTTTTTTGAGTGGAAGGTAAATTCAGACTATTTGACGTACCGGAGCAGCTCAGACAGAAATGAGAAATGGGTCATGACTGAATCTTTCAGGGAAATAATGACCCACAAATCAACACACAAGTAGGTCAGCAGACACAAAAACAACCTTCCTCCACGGCCACGTCAGTTTCTAGATCTAATTCCAATAGAAAACACTCGGGTGATGAAAAGACAACTTTCGTTCTGGTTTTTATGCAAAAACCTGCAGAACCAGTGAGTCTGTTATAAAAACAAAGAAGTATTTATTGGTGTTTTCCTCTTACTGGACGTGAGAGCTTGTATTTTTATTTATTTTTTTTCCCCAGTGAGGGATAATAACACCACTTTAAGGCTTTTTACACATTTTACCCAGGTGTACCAAGTGTGGAGGGTGATTATAATCCGATGGGATTTTCAGGGGGTAAATCACAGGTTCTGATTAAAAACGAGCTAAATCTACTCAAACCCAAACAGCAGGACAGATTTTCTCTCTCACGTTCGGCTGCAGGGCTGTTCTCGGTTCCTGCCAAATTAAAAATTAAATCAGAAAGCTAAAACATAGCAAAAAAAAAAAACAAATTATAATAATGATAATTATGATTTTAAAAGGCTTGGACGACTTAAAAAACATGTTTTTTCTGATGTTTGAATCTGAATTTAAAATCTGGTGGTTGTTTTAAAGATTTTGTAGAAATATTCCAAGACCATAAGTGATGATTTCCGTCGGAACATTTTTTACAAAACGTCCAAAAACAAAGTAAGAATCGGTCTCTTGTGCTCAGACGTTAAATATCCGTTTCCTGCCGTCATTGATCAGGATCTTATTTTGCTTCAGAGACACTGACTCCTCTCTGGTGCTGTGCAGTTTCTGCGTGGCGGCCTCCAGCTCCGTCCTCCACTGCTCCCCCTGCTCCCTGCTGCTCTCCAGCTCCTCCTCCAGCGTCAACAGGGAGGCGTTCACCTTCTCGCGCTCCTCCTCGATCTGCTCCTGCGACTGATCGCATAAAAACAAACAACATGTGCAGAAAAATCATGTCAGACTAATTGGAGGCAGTTTTTATTGGGATGCGTCGAGTTGAAGCTTTATTAGTACGCTCTACAAGAGGAATAGCAAATAATAAATTAAATAAAATGTGTTGTGCTGTCATCGTAAACAGGAATCCGACTACTTTTATCCTGCTACTGCCAAGTAAATCAGCTCATCAAAAAAAAAAAAAAAAAAAACTTCTTGCAGTCAGGCTGCAGTTTTTTCCATCCTGCACTCTCATTGCTTTTTTTTAACATGTTACTTTTTTCAAGGATCTCAATTTTAATCTATTCCTGCACATTTTCTTCAAGTTCCCTCCGCACCCCAAACTGCAGTTCTCCAAAAATACCTCACCGACGGAAACAGACAGTTTTAAAAGAGAAAGTTTTCCATCTCAATCAGAACTTGCAAAGTTTTCTTCCCCCTCTCTGTCTCTCTCTCTCTCGCTCTGACCTCAAGAGACCCACATATCCGCGGTTTGAATGCTGAGAGCGAACTGATGCATTAAACAGAATGACAAGGAAAAAGCCTGGATGCAGATGCAGCATCAAAGCCAGAGCTAATGTTCCCTTAATAAGTCATTAAACGCCTGACAGGTGAAACCTGACGGTTGTCCCTCACCGCTGCACCTGTGCACAAAGACGATCTGACGCCGCTTTACAACGACGCGCGCGTTGCTGTGATGATAACAGATCAGAAATCTGTTAATTATTAATTGGGATTGTGGCGCCGAAGCTTTTCAGACACAATTTACTATTTTTAAGCACAAAATAGGAGCAGAAATCTTCCCACCACGCGCTAATGAATGCTAGATGCTTTTTATAGCTTTGCGTTTCGCTCACAGCCTAAAAAAAAAAGAAAAAAAAAGAGAGATCAGACACTTACCCAGAAATGCTAAAAAAGTTACAGTGAAGAACACAATCAATAAAACTGTGAATAAATACAATTAGAATGTAATTTAGGATGATGGTGTCATCTTAATACTTATGCTCCTCTACTTGTACTAAACTAAAATCCAACATCATCTTTCTAAAATCTAATTTTATTTGTAAAGCACATTTCAGCAACAAGGCAGTTCAAAGTGCTTTAGATTATAAAAACACAGAGCAAACAGCCAACAATTTAAGTATTACATCTTGTTACACATAAGAATATTGATTAATGTTTCAACTCTAAACAGGTGAATGCTGCTTCTCCGTATTTGGTTCTGGTTCTACACACCAGGCTGTCACAGATTTTTGAAGGCTTTGCCATGCAGAGACGTCATGTACACAGATTAGGGGTTTCAGATCAAATCCTCCAGTGTTACTCTTCCCTGCTCCAATAAACCTGGATCAAATGAATGGTTAGAGACCACGCCGAAGACTCAGCCTTTGGATTCAGGTGTGTCTAAAAGTCACAGAGCTGTGGCACTCTAGGAGTGGGGTTACAGAACCCTGCATTATGATGTTACCACTCGTCTGATCGGTTTTGTTGCAAAGTCCCTACACTGGCTCCACGTAGCTTTAAAATACTGTTGTTAGTTTATAAATCACTGAACGGCTTAGCACCACAATACATTAAATATCAGCCTTCCAGAACCTCTCAGGTCTTCTGGTTCTGGTTCTGGTCTGCTCTGCGAAACAAAGAACCAGAGCCAAACATGGAGAAGCAGCATTCAGCTCCTATGCACCGCAAATCTGGAACAAGCTTCCAGAAAACTGCAAAACAGCCGAAACACTGAGTGCCTTTAGGTCTACAATAAACGGCCACCTATTTAGAGTTTCCTTTGAAACATAATGAAAAATTTAACGTTTGCACTTGACTAAATGCTTCAATTGTTTACATTTTATTTTTGTGTTTTCATGATGCAAAGCATTTTGAGCTGCCTTGCTGCTGAAATGACTAATTGATTAACGCACTTCATTGAATACCTGCAGCACAGCATCTTTTGGGATTTTCAACATCTTGTAATTTGTCCGACAGTCACCTGCGTGAACTCCTCCATGGTTTTCCGGAGGTTCTTCATGTCCTGGCTGAACTGCTCCCTCAGCGCCTCCATCTCTTTGTCGTGGCACTCCACCTCCTCCTTCAGCGCCCCCTTCAGCGCCGTCAGCTCTCGCTCCCGCTGGTGGAGCACCTCCTCCTGCCGCTGGTATAACACGGTGGCTTCGGCCAACTGGGCCTGCAGGTCCGTCACGTCCTGCAGAGAGAGCGGCTGCAGGTCAGCCTGTCGGAGGGAAGCGCTGCTTTGCGTTAGCGGGTGTTGCTGTGGAGCGTGCGTACCGACTGGAATGAGTCCGACTGGGGCAGGTTCTCTGAAACCCGCCTCAGCTCTTCCTGAAGATGAGCCAACTGATCTTCCTGAAGGCGCAGACGGGACTCTGCCACCTCTCTGGCCATTTGCTCTGCAGCAAGTCTAAACACAAATGGCCTTTTAGTTTGACCCACTTTGTGAGAGAAAATAATCTAAAAGCAACACAGCAGCAAATATTAACCATTTTCCGGTGATTTGACGTGTTCTTATGCAGTTTTATGAGCTTTATTGGGATTTCAGACAGAATAACAAAAGCAGAATGACAGATTATCGACTTTCTACGGTGTTTTGTAAAGAATTTGTAATTCATCAATCTGTTCAAATTTTGTCACGTTACAACCCCAAACTTCAAAAGTATTTTTTCTGAAGCGTTCATGAAACAAACCAAGACTAAATTTAATAGCCCATAACTGTAAAGTGAACAGTACGATCTGTTTTTGTTTTTTTTAACGGAGCCCCCTAGGGATACGGGGACAAAATGATTTGCATTTCCTCACAATGACCAAATGCACCCTGGTCTTTTTTGGATACAGTCACAAACGTATTTTAAATTTTAAATACATACACATTCAGAGAGCCTCTGTGAAAACGTGTTTATATATTTTTAACTCCTTGGTGCAAAAAAGCTGATTGAAAATCGATTTATTCAATGCATGTTTATGCCGGTTTGTGTAAGGCTGAGATGGAAATGCACATGAAATCGGCCCTTTAAAAAAACACAATAAAAACCATCACATGACTTTATTACCCCGTGAAAATAACTCAGAAATCGTCCAAATATATGTATTTTTTTCCCCCCTTTCTTTCCTACTTGCGGAAAGTTTCTGTTTACATCTTAGAAGAAATGAAAGAGATGGAAAGCCCATGTTTCATCTGTTTTTCTTTTGCATTTTGCACATAGGTTTGTGGTGTATTTCTGTCCTAAAAAAAAGATATTAAACTCCAGATATCTCACAAATGAGACATTAACATACATGGATATAAAGTTTACAAAAACCTTATGTTATAGCAGAAAGTATGCCGGCTACCGCAAGAAAGACTTTCAGTATCAAATTACGTCGCATGAACTGATCAGTACGTTACTGCGAGAGAACGCAAAAGAAAAAATAAGAAAATCCTCCGTAGTATTTACAGAAGTTTTTTGGGGGACACAGAAACACACACAGGTTGACTCTGTTTACTAATAACGTCACTTAGGGAAGGTTCTTGATTTTATTTAGGGTTTAAAGTGAAGCGGGCCAAATATATGTAAAAACAACAACAAACAAACCAACATAAGACAGAAATTCAGTCGGTAGAGAAGTTGACAACTTCATGAATGAAAGACAATTAGTTGACAGTAATCTTCTGCCACATGTTAATGTGCAAGGCACTTAACCTCAAATGACCAATTAATATGCATATCAAAGTATGATTACCTGAGCGTTTTTTGACTGTAGCTCCAATGTGAAACATTTTGAGTGGTTGTTGAGACGAGTTCTTATATTCTGTCTTTGTTTGCTCTGCTGCTGTTGCAAAGAAATTTCCCCGTTATGGGTCAATAAAGGATATTTCTATTCTATTCTCTAAAACTTGCTGTATGAATTCAGTCCATTTACTACTTCACTTTAACTTCATGAGGTAAATTGAAGTGGTAACTATGCACTACTGTGTGTTGGTCCAGCAGAGTAAATCCCAATAAAAGACATTAAAATTTAGAACCATAACATGAGATTTAACAAATGTGGAAAATCCTAGGCTATGTTTAAATGATCAAATTTTAAACTCTTCAAATTCTGCTGGAAAGTGTTATAAATGAATATATATTTTTTAAACTTATTTATATATTGAACTGTGGATAAAATTACACAGGCAGAAAAGAGAATAAAATGGTTTTCTTATTGCCTGAAATGCTTGATAAATATGCAGCAATAGTACACCAGACCGTGCCATGATGCCGCCATCACCGTGCTTTTACTGCTTGTGCAAACCATCAGCCACTGTTTATAGCAGTCATTTTTTTTCTTATTTGTTGTGATTACAATAGCTAAGATTAGTCTTGTTAATGTGATATTAGTAAAGTAAATGAGATTTCTGGCAGCGTTTTGGTTTCTTCTTGAACGTTTGAAACCATTTCTCTCCTCCTTTCAGAGGACTTTCAACACAACTGTTTAAACTTAAGAGTTTATTATGGACTACGGAGGAGGACTTTTTGAAAACGGTGGCCTTACTCATCCTGCGCCTGCTCCAGTTCCTTCTTGTAACGTTCGAGTTGCTTCTGAAGATCCTCGAGTTTCTCCTTTCTGATGCTTCCGTCGGATCCTCCCGTCTGCACAAAATATTCACAGAAAACCAGAGTGAGACAGAGGAGAAGGAGCTCAAGGACAGAGAGGCGGAGAGAACGTGTCCCAACACACGGCTACTGCCGACCTCGCAAAATATGCTATACATTCTGCATTATTTTTAACTTTTAAAAATAATAATAAAAAAAATGAAGCCTTGCTTGGATTCTTTGCCCTAATTTTTGACAGCCAAAAAAAAAAAAGTCTTTGGGCGAGAAAGCCTTGCCAGGGTTCTGAGAACCTTAAATAAAAAAGAAAAATGTTCGACTGCGCTGACAGCAGAGCGAGAGAAGAAGCGTGTTCGCCGCCCACCTCACATGCTGCTCAGAGACGCAGCCATAAGCTCAGCCTGCCCGTAAAACCTTCGTCTTTATCCTCCTACACAGTCATTACAACAAAGCGCACACAGAGGAAGACAAGAAAAATGAAGCCAGGCTCGCAGATGTTTCCCTTCTTCTGCTTATTTAGCTTTTTTTTGGGTTTATCAGTGGCGGATTACAAAGATTCACTTTCTTCTCATCCCCTAAAGGACAGTTTGGAGATGATCCCGCTCTGGGATGCTTCAGTTTCTCGCTGAGAAGAGAGATAATTAACAGAAGATAACATAAGAGGGACGCTCGTTTGAGCAGTTTGTGTAGATTGCATCAGCTGGATTCTCATGCGAATCACACAAATAATAGAAATAAAGACTCCTGCTGGGCTAAACAGAGCCTTATATTAAAGGATGATTCTACATCTCTTAAGCAGTTAATTAAAAACTAAAAGCAGAAAACATTTCCCTCACACTGAAAACATTTGGTTTGTTCTTCATAGTGTGAGCTTCATTTGAAGCTCACACTATGCATCTTGTTTTAGCAGGGGAAATATTTTTGCTTACTTTGACTTTTTATTCAGTATTTTTAAGCTTGTTGTTTAATCTTTTTGCACAAAAGTTCAAATCATACAGTTTACATCTGCAGCGCCTTTGAATTTAAAATGTTTATGTCTAGAATTGATCAAATTAAATTATATTCACAATTATAACATGAAATGTCTTTAAAATAT
>NW_015116571.1:30197-33720 GCF_001443285.1 Poecilia latipinna | reverse complement strand
TCTGGTAGATGTACTGAGAGACTTCAGGAGCCCTATAGCAAAAACCAAAACATAGCAGACAGCCTCTTGTAGCAACAACACAAAAAGCAGAGATCCGTTCTCATGAATCAAGAGCAGCAATCTGGTTTAAGGAACAAAGTCCCAATGTTAGGAAACCGCTTGATTTGCCTAAAAGATAACTGCTAACACACTAATAACTAAGAATAAATATTTACTTTGTAATCAGTTCCATTCAGAGGAACAACTCACCATATTATTTTGATCTCTAAGATTTTAGGCAAGCCCAGCAAAAACAAAGCCACAGATTGGTCCCTATTTAGTCAGAACAGAAATCACATCAGCACTGTGTGCATGTTCAAACATGACAAATATTTTAAATAAAAAGAATGCCACATGCACAAAGTCTGTCAGTAGCAAGGTCATCTCTACGACAGACTAATAAAAATAAATTAGACTTACAGTCAACGTTGAGCTGCTGCAGACCCGGTTCTCACAGCTCAGCCTCTGACTTTTCTCATCTGGAGTGGTGTTAGCCAAGAAGGCCCTCTGGAGGACACGCTTGGGGGTCTTAGTGAAAGAAAACGCCCTTGTTACCTAAATGAAACAACAAACAAGTTATGTGTTTTTGTTTTTAAGACATGTCTGTTAGTTTTCTTAAAAGCAACATGGTGGCTAATTTCATCATGAAGAAACCAACAAAAACTAGTTTGGGTCATTGTTCTATGAAGTTCTTACGACTAGAGGTGCACTGATTGTAGTTTCTGGCGGATCCAAAGATCTTTAATCACTGAAACCTGATGATTCCCACTTTGGCTGATACCAATATTTTTATATACATCATCAAAGTTGCTAAGTTGGCAACAGTAGGGTGACTGCTAACCGTCCAGTGCAGAGACCTGGTGGTGGGGGGGCTGATTTTCAAACCTTTGTTTAGTAGATAAGACCGGCCGATCACTGTTTACCAAAAATTAAGAAAATCTGGGACAATCAATTGATTGGCCAATCAGTGTACACTAGTTATGATTAACATAAAACTCCAAATCCTTGCAAACTGTTACAGTAAGCAAGGGTTTACTGATCTTAGATTTCTTTTTTTTACTCTTCCAGTCAGACAGTTAAAGCTGCAGAGAGAACTGACCATCTCAGTCTTTTTATGAACATAAAAGAAATCCCTTCAAACAGAGAAACATCCCAACCCCGTTAGTAAGGAGGTGCTAAGATAGCAAGTGATGAACAATAACAGTATTTATGAAAATATTTTGAGGTTTTAGTAACTTTAGTTAGTCTTAAAGTTACCTTAATTTTCTGTAGAACTCTCTTATAAACGGTAATAGTTCTGACAAACGTTTTCCTTGCAGAAGCTTCTCAGAACAGCTTGCTGGAATTCTGGATCATTCCCACTGACAGAACTGATGTATCTGAGACAGGTTTATAGGCCATGTTTTATGTTGCTTCTAGAGTAATGGCTTCTTTCTTTCACAGTGGCCCAATGTCAAAAAATGAAGCAGTAAATTTGGACAAAATAACTTTCAATCCACAACCTCCCTAGTTACACCAATGCTCCCAGACTCGATCCAGTCTACAAAAAAAGAAATTAAAAAAAAAAAATCATAAAGGATAAAAATACTTTTCATATATGTGTGCACCACAGATGAGGACACTTAGCATAACAGCTCATGATACAACATTTGTGAAGTTATCTATTAAAATGGACCAAGAGCTTCATTTACTTATACCTCAAAAGCCCAGGAGAACAGACTCTCTGAGTTTCAAGAGAAAAAGAAAAAAGAAAAAGATGGTTCAGAGTAGGGCTGGGGGATATATCGAGTTATACTCGATGTATCCCGAAATTTTCAATTTACGATAGTTAAAATGGCTATATCGCAACCATCGAGTATAAATTATCGTTCAAATGATAAACTTTTGCCGTCAAATTAACTGCGAGTATGGTTTATCCGACACCCTATGAATACATTACTTGTGCCTCGCCCCTCCCAACCCGAAAATTTTCTACGAATCACGCTGCGCGGATAAAACCGAACAACATGGTGACAGAGGGAGTTTGAGGCGAGCCGTGAAGGAGACAATAACTGAAGAGGAATCAGATGAACTAGTCTAGTTCCGAAGAGAAACACCGCTGGATCAATAATTTGGCAGTGGTTTGGATTTTATATGGAGGATGTCGAACAAAATGAGGTAATTTGCGAAACATGTTATCAAACTATTGCCACAAAAGGTTGAACCACAGATTTATTTCACCACCTAATCAGCAGTGGAGAAAGTACTCAAAAAATGTACTTAAGTACAAATACACAGACAAAAATGTTCTCACGTAAAAGTCAAAGTACCACATTAACATTTTTACTTGAGTAAAAGCAAAAAAGTATTGGCTTTTAAAAATACTTAAGTATTAAAAGTAAAAGTACTTGCTGAATGCATTACCTAATCGCTAATACAATATCATTAAGTGTACATATTGTATTTAATTGTGTTTACTCTCTGTAACACGATCATATACCCGGGCCGTGACAGAGGCAAATAGCACTGAAGAAAGGGATGAAGATCAAGGATATTTGAAAAACAGGTAATAGCATTCTTCAGTAAAAAGGGCATCATCATTGATAATAATGGCATTGAAGCTTGTCATCCTCTTCCACAAAAAAACAAAGTAGTTAAACCTGCCATTGTAATGAGGTTTACAAACAGGAAAGATAAAAATGAACTCCTAAAACAAGGGAGGAAATTAAATGGATCAAATGTTTATATAAATTAACATGTATTAACATGAAATTAACATGTAACTTATAAAAAAGATAATTTCTGATATTGCAGACCCACTGACTTACATCTGCAACTAGTCATTCATAACTGGAACATTTCCAAATGCAATGAAAATTGCAAAAGTTATTCCTCTATTTAAATCTGGCGATAAGCATATTTTTAATAATTATAGACCTGTCCCTTTTTTGTCAATTTTCAAAAATACAAGAAAAAGTGTTTAGTAAAAGGTTAGATAATTTCATTGACAAGCAAAACATTCTGATAGATTGTCAGTATGGCTTTAAAGAAATCCGATCAACTTCAATGGCACTGATGGCGTTAACAGAAGAAATCAGGCAGTATGGATAAAAGGAAATTTGCAATTGGTGTATTTCTGGATTTCAAAAAAGCCTTCGATACCGTCAATCATGACATCTTACTTAAAAAAAACTGGAAAGGTATGGAATTAGAGGGGTGGCATTAAACTGGCTTAGAAGCTACACTGGAGAAAGGAAACAATTTATGGAATTAGATGTTTAGAAGTCGGACTTACTAAACATAACTTGTGGGGTTCCACAGGGATCAGTGTGGGGGCCCAAAATGTTCAATTTGTATATAAATGACATAGACAAAGTATCAAACCTTATATTATATTTGCAGATGACAAGTATTTTCTGTACTGGAGAAAACATTCAACAACTCTCAGAGGTGTTCAATACAGAAATGAAAAAACTACAACATTGGTTTAAAAACAATAAATTAT
>NW_015116571.1:24353-26479 GCF_001443285.1 Poecilia latipinna | reverse complement strand
CCCAATATATAGGAAATGTTTTGTGACAGAGAAGGGAGTTATAATTTAAGAGGTGAAGATATTTTAAAAAACAATGTATTAGAACAACCAGGAAGAGTTTTTGTTTATCGGTGTGTGGAGTAAATATATGGAATGGATTGAATGGTGAGTTTAAAAAAAAAGTACAAATATAAACCAGCTTAAAAAACTGATTAGAAAGGAGCTTATTTCAAAATATGTTCTATAAGATGACCATTTTATAGTCTATAAATGCTTTTGATGATAGAGTGCTTAATTAATTGTACATATTTAGATATCATGTAAAGTGGAAAAAGTTGTCTCTTTTTGATGTTCTGACAGTTAACTGATTATAAATTGATAAGTAGGAAAAGGGCAGGACATAAGATATTGTATCTTCTACCTGCTCCTTTTCAAATAGAAAATAGAAAATTTGCATGTCACTTGGGCAAAATAATTTGTTTTACCTTTTTTATTTACTTTTTATTTATTGTTTTACCTTAAGAAACAAACTTTCTTAAGTTCGTTTCATTCTATTCTTTTTTTTTTTGGTCTTCCCTGTCTGTTCGAAATAAAATTAATAAATAAAAGATAAATAATTTTGGGGATGGAAACATCTGGTCTCCTGTCCTAACATAGCATGAACTTAATTTTTTTGCCACTAATGGCATTTATTTTGAAAGAAACCCACTTGGATCTTTCCATCCCCTTTCACTTGAAAGGGGATGGAAAGGGTTAGGTAGTCAAGACCACCTAACCCGAGACCAAGTCAAGCGCCCCATGCTACATGACACAATAAAATGAAGTGTATCTATCAAAATTTCTTCTCAAATTGATCTGAAAGATCCACATTCCCATAAAACACCTAGATATTAAATACTTAGGGCTGAAGAAAATTTAACCAGTATCATTATCAATTCAAACTCTTCATTCTGCTTTGCTTCCATCTCTGTGCCACAATCCACGGAGGTCTCCTGCCATCCCTAAAAAGATAACGCCCTGGGCGGTTGCTCATGTCAGATACCACAACTGCCTGCACTATTAAACATAGCAATTAAGGCAACTCTTAATTGCTATGTTAACGGTAAACAACGCTTAACTATGAACACTGACCAAGGAACAAGCATGAATTAACTAAGCAGAATTAGCGCTGTGACTGTTCTCACCCTCTCTCCTGCTGCAATGTCTGCCACTATGATAGGAGAGGAAAACAATCAAAGAGCAATGAGCATGCTCCATGTTCTTACACTCTTGTTTGTTTATTCGCCAATTAAATAAATCTATATATTTTTTAATTAAATAAAATAATAATAGCTACTGCAGTGTATGCAGAGCATCACAAGAACAAAGAAAGACTCTCAGTGAGGCTTCAGTCCTATAGGATTTAGTAAAGATCCATCCAGAAGAATCGGATCATTCCTGAATGTCACATCACTATATTGCAGACTTTGGTCACAGCTTTGTCCCATATATACGACATGTATACACCTCCCCACAGTAATTCAGCGCATGAGTGACAACTTTTTTTCATCGCAGATGCAACATATGTGTCTTTGTACAGCTAGCTTTGCTAACATCAGGTCCACATAGCTTACCTTTTTAAGCTTCCTTTCCAAGTGACACTAAAATTTGGACGAAGCGCTGCTGATTTTACATGTCACCATATCTTATGATTTATGTAGCGGAATTGTATTATTGAAAATTAGACAGACGTCTTCTCCCACTCAGAGGAAACCACTACGAATGTCTTGGAGCGCCGTGTGCAAGTGAGAGGGGGAGGCGATGGGTAACAAAAGACACACGGAATTAGTAAGTCACGTTATTGCTTGGATTTTACAGCGCCACGTTAAGTCCCTGAACTTCACATTCTAAAGGAAAAAAAAAGCGCAATGCGAATTGAATGTAATGTGTAACGCGACGGTTTTGTAGAAATGTAGTGAAGTAGAAAGTACAGATACTTTCATAAGTACATTATTAAATCTACTTAAGTACAGATAAGTGAAAATTGTACTTAAGTACAGTAACATATTACTGTGCTTAAGTACCACCACTGCTAATCAGACTATTCTTTTACATGCCATTCATAGCCGTGCTGCCACGATAGAACTAGTCCATTACAGTGAAACCTG
>NW_015116571.1:4255-19858 GCF_001443285.1 Poecilia latipinna | reverse complement strand
TATGATTCATTTAATGCTATGCAATGGGAAAAATACCTCAAAACCACTCATTCTTTTTTTCCCCTCGCTCTCTGTCGGCTTTACACTACACGCAGGCTCGTTGCCATAACAACTGTCAACAACGCAACTTCATGTATCAGGATTCAGCACCAAATACACTCAAACATTAACCTACATTAGAGCAGAACATTCAGTTCCTTACAGTTTTATGCTTTTAAACTTGTGTATTTTGCGATTATTAATAAGTGATCACTGTGGTTGATTAGCCACCGCCGCTAATAGCCACACTAACACAATCATTGTTGATTAGCTAATTTAAACACCTGCTCTACTGATGCTCTGTCAGTTTGTGTGTAGGTCACCTTTTTATTTCTAAGCTGAACAAAAACAGCTTAATTTCACAGCACATATATTGGTTAAGTGTTAAAGTCAAGCATAACTGACCTACTTCCCTCTCCCTTGCTATTTTTTTTTAATTAAAACTTTCTGACCTTGTTATCTAGTCTTAGTGTAGACGGTTCATACCAAAACACTGCATACTTCTTATTTCATATATGAGCTTACTTTCAGTCTAGCAAGGAAACGGGGGCAGTAACATGCATGGTGACATCATGCTGCAAGGAGTCTATAATTTAAAAAATTATAAGTAGCAAAAATATATTGTGATATTAGATTTTCCTCATATCGCCCAGCCCTAGTTCAGAGATGAGGTGGAAAACCACTGCAAACCAAATAAGACGGGATGAAGGGTAGGAATAAAGTTTAGGAGTTCACTCCCTAAGTTTAAACACTTACAGCAGAATGAAGTGACTTGGTAAATTTAAGGGCTATTACTTAATTTCATTGTTCATATGTAGTTAGTGAGGCGACAGTCAGTGGGTTTTTTTTCCACTGTGGTGAGGCAGGTCTTGGTGTCAATCACCTCGACATTTCTCATGACACACTGTCACAACATGGTGACAATTTTAGGAAATATGTAAAAAATAAAATAAAATTCTGAATGGCGTTAAAGCTACATACAATGCCATTCTGAACAGATACGCTCAGACAATTTTTGGACCCAAGTAAACCGGTTATTACAGACTTTTTTTTTTTTTTGTACCTCACATATGAAGATGAGAGGTGAAATATCTAAATCAAGACAATAAAATCTCCAGATATTCAAACCGAATGTCTGGACTTTATTTATTATTAAAGGGATGGGCCTATTGTGACCTATGTATGTGGTGTACTTGGTAGAAGCTGCCAGTTATAGTCATAGGAATGAACCGTTACCTTTTTTGAGGTCTTCTTAATGGCTCTGGAAGCTTTGCTTAGTGTGCTGTCCATATCCTTAGTGGTGACCTGCAGTGAGTCTGGCTCTGTGCACTGAATCAGATCCTCCTGGTTACAAGACAAAAATGAACACAACTTTAAACTCAATCTGATCAGTCTGAACCTGGAGAGTGTGATCAGTGGAGATGGCTACAGCAGAACCAACATGAAGAGACAGAGCAGCAAAAGGATGCAAGGCAGAGCTCTCATCCAGAGGGAAATTTGTCTCTGCAGAAGCTTTTTAACCAGAAAAGCTCTGTCTTGTTGGTATTCACACTGCACGCTGACCCAGTGAAAAAGAATTAGGAATGCAGTTGTGGGGTGACACAACGAATGGAGGACAACAACGCCCCCTGCTGCCTGCTCTCCTAAGTGCAGCAGCTTGGTTTCATTTACCAGAGTCAGAATGCGTCATGTTTCAGTGGCAGAAAGAAAACAACAAAACTGAACAATTAGCGCAACAAAAACATAGCCAGTCCGGTCCTCTGGATTATAATTTACACAAAAATCATTTATTCATATAATCAGATGGCCTCAATGCAACAGCTGTTGAGTTGTTTCTATGACAATTCAAACAGTATTCAAAAGACTACATCCAGTTTAAGGAATGGAGTATTTCTATTGATGCAACTGGAAAAAATAAAATAAAATGTTGCTGTTTTGTTAGCTCCCAGACTCATGATCTTATCTCACACATATAAGGAACCAAAGAGTTTCCTGATAATCATCGCCCGTCAATGTTTACAGACAGTTCACCCTGTATAACAAAAATCAACACACTAAATGCCACAAGAATGTTCTTCTGCTCCTTCTTGTGTCTGAACAGGCTGCAGCTGAACCTGCAGACTGCTTTGCAGTGAAATAGTAGAGCTAAATCTGTGGAAATCTGCAGTTGACCTTGAACATTTCTTCATCCACAACTATCAAGACGGGCTCTAAAATACTTTCTCCTCCAGTTTGACATTAGGGTGAAAGAAAAAACATGACATCAATTTGATTGTGAGGAAAACTTTTTCACTTTGAAGTGTGGAAAAACAAGTTGGTGAGGATGAGTTATTACAGCTCCGCTCTCGTCTCTGTGTCTGAGTTTTTCCCTTCTTTTAATTTGTGTGCGTGTGTGAGAGTGTGCTTTCGTGGGGGTGACATCTCACCGCATCAGCTCTGCAGATGGTGTTGGCAACATGACGACACAGAGTACGCAGCCAGTCACGTTTAACCATTTCCTCTCCGACCAGCTGGAAGCTGAACAACAAGTTCTCCTGTTCAGTGGGGGGACGGACCACCAGGGCAAATGCATTTACACATTCTGAGGAAGAGGAGGAGAGGCAAACAGGAGTAAGGAACATTCACACCGATACAGACGCATGACAGAGTTTAGAATTACAAGGAATAAAAGGACAGTACAAATATACCAGTTAAAAAAAAGAATATGACAAAAGTGTAAACAAGATGCACACTGATGATATCATGGGAGAAGAGCAAAAGCATTGATATGTTAAAATGCTAAGAAACTCTCCGAACTGGGTAGATATATAAGTTAGGATTAATTTAAAGTGAAAACAAAGATCCCAGTTTGTAAGTGCCAGACAACAAAATAAAGAACTGAGATTACCGCTGGGTATCTGAAGATGTACTATCATTTGCAGACTATTGAGCACACCTGAAAATAAGCTACACCCAAAAACTTTGAAAAGAAAAAGATAGTTGTTTGGGTTTCCCCCCCAGTGTATTATAAGCCTGGCGGACAGCCATGTTTTTCTAGGCCCCCGGCCAAGCTAAGCATCGCTTGTTTTAATTTTTAGAAAAATTAATAATTGAAAAAATAAAAATAAAAACACTTAGTTTTTTTGTTTATTTTGATAAATATTTAAGCCGGATTACAAGCGTCTCCGTTCTGAGCCTTTCACTTGCGGAGAAGATTTATTTAATCACACACCTAGCGCCTCTGCTGCTTTATTAAGTTTTCCTCAGGGCGGATCCCGCGCGCCTCCTTTCAGAACTGGACACAGGCTGACCCTGTATGGATATATTTACATCAACCCAGTGTGGGTAGTTATTTTTCTTCGGAGAACTCTATATCAAGGTAAGAGTTTAGAACGAACCGCGTTAGCTCTGGTTGCGCAGCTCTATGTGAACCGCAGGAATAACTTGTAGTCGCGTGTCTATTTGCAGTCATTTGCGCATTAAGCGAGTGGTGAGAATGATTTATCTTTGTAATGTGGACAGAATTATGTACGGCATTGACATCACGCTGCTCAGCGTGTGGCTCTGTCTTCCCTGTAAAGTTTATGTCTATGGTCCCGGTTCGCCGGAGCGTTAGTGGTTAACGAACCAGCGCTAATCTTACCATGCAGGTTCAGCCCGGTGAGGAGCTTTCGCGCTCGCCTCGTAGTCACGCATCACGCTGGTTTAATATTATTATTATTTTTACGGTTAAACGGTGCACCAAACCATATCAAATGCTTTGTCTATTTAGTCAGCCAGAGTTAATGCGCGCGGCGGCAGGGAGATCTAAAAAACTCGTCCCTCAAACTTGAGCAGCCAGAACAGTTTCTATGATTCTTATTAAAAACTCAGACACGAAATGGACGATTTACTAAAGCCACATTAGTAGCATTGAATTAAATCTTCCGTTTGTTGTGCATCGCTGCGCAATTAACTCATCATGCAGGGCCAGTCCAAGGCTATATGAGGTTTGAGCAGAACTTAACTTAGGGGCCCCACCTGCTGCTAAAAACATCAGCACCTCTAACAGCTTCTGTGTTAGATTTAGTGAAATCTAGGAGAAGGGGAGTAGTTTAATTGGCCAACCTAAAAAGCAATAAATTATAATTACAGTTTACTAATTTGTATTTTTGAACAAACCGAGCTCAAACTCAAAGTTTAAAGTCACAGCATCAGATTGTTGCTGTGATAACAAACCAATCTAACTCTGAATATTGTTCTTTGAACTTTTACAGCTCCTTAAAATCTTAAATTTAAATGTTAACCAATGTAAATCTTAATATATGTATGCTGAAACCATTAAATCAAATTCAGCAGCATTGATAATTTCAATAAACAAATGCTACATTTATATATCTGTGATCTATGTTAAAATATCAGCATTTATAGGGCCCCTGAAGTCCTGGGGGGCCTGATGGAGCCGCTGACTTAATTTGGTTTAAACAGAAGTGCAAATAATTGATATTCATTTTAACTGTATTTTTTGATTTGTTGTTTTTAAGACTAGTTGTGGATTTAAATAGCGCTTCACAAGTAATGTTTTCCCGTAACATATAAATACCAAGTAATATTTTTACTTTTCCTGTCTACTCAACACCTTTAATACAAAAACACAATATATATAAACACACACACACACACACACACACACACACACACACACACACACACACACAGGGGCGCCCCCTGGAATCTTGAGCCACATGACAAAGAAAATTTACTTGGGTCCCCCCCGCGCAGCTGCTGTTACAATTTGGAGTCTATCTGACCCATCAAAACGTCACAATTTTAAAGTCTTGCAACTGCTTGCTTTCTTCGGTCCAATACTGATACTAGCACAATATTTACTGCTCATGAATTTTACATGCAACAGTCCAAATACTGCATGCAAATAGGTTGCTTAAATTTTTTCTATTAGTTTTAGATTACTGAAATGTCTCTCCCCACGAGCAACAGTCATAGGCAACATGCAAAATATACATGAAGCAATCCAGACTTCTCAAAAAAAATGCTACATAGTTGCATTTTATTCAAGCTGCAGTAGATAACTTTAATAAAAAAAATGTTTTCTCCATATTTGTTAAAGCTGTCACCTTGTCGTGCCAGTTTGTTATGAGACAGATAATCTGTGAAAACAATCAATCTCCTCCACCTGCTCCCTGAGCTACTATTACTGACTAAAGCCACAGTCGTTCTTGTCATCTACTGACTGCTGCTCAACACTGTCACCGTCAAGCACTCCAAGCAAGAACAAACCTCTTCATGCAGATCCTATGGGTGTTCAGGGTAAAGATTTTTTGGTCTGGGAGGGGTAACATTTCATTTTTACTGCTAAAAACAATTTTAGAAAACACTATATAATTAAGTTTGTAATTGACAGGGCCCCTTTTTTTTAAATTTCTATGAACAAAAAAAAAAAAATTGTGGAGGGCCCCGTTGGTCAGGGGCCCTTGGAATTGTCATAACTGTCCCCCTTGTACGGCAACCCTGTATGTATATGTATATATAAATATGTATAGGAGGTGTCTCTCACTCCTGAATCAGCACAGCCTCTCAACTCGTCTTGTCCTTTCCGCTGACCTGTGTTAATTAACACACAGTTCCTGTGACCGCACTGACAGACTGGACACACATGGGCTACTAAGGGTCAAACAGCTGTTATTTTTTACATATTTATTTATTTACATATATATATCTCGATGGCTACCTCCATTTTACACAGTTGCATTACAGCCTGACTATGTGCGCAATGGAAACTAATGGAGTGGCCTAGCAGTCCAAAGACTAATTGCATCTTTAGAGTTGGATCTATGCATGTTCACATGAGGGGTTAATGCTTAATGTGGGTCACCTTCAGTGTCGTGCAGATCCAGCACTCTGCGAATCTGCGACAGCGGCATGAGAGCGATGTGCTTCAGCGGAGGGGGAGGCCTGGTCTGCCCCACTGGACTTTTAAAAGTATTGATCACTTTGTGACGCTTCCTGGCAATCTGCAGACACGCAGTTTCACAAACATAACAAGACAGCAATGCGAGAGAAAGAAAAACAGAGCCAATTTCAAAGTTCCAACCTGTGTGTGTGGGTGCAGCTAGGAGTGTGTGAAAAGCTGCAGAGGTTTACTTAATAAATCAATGACCCTTTCATGGAGGTAAATGACGCGAGTCATTACTGTCACATTAATTATGTGGCCAGAGCGAAGACAGGGAGGACAAAAATCAAAACACATTACAGGTTGAGATGAAATCAACAGTTGCTGATGATTGAGGGGAGAAGCGAGACCACCCTCTGTGAGAGCAGCCGGTCTACATGCAGGCTGTGTGAAACAGCCCGTCAGAACGCACATGCAGGGCTCTGGCTGATTAGGAGGTGTCTCTCACTCCTGAATCAGCACAACCTCTCAACTTGACTTGTCCTTTCTGCTAACCTGTGTTAATTACGACACAGTTCCTGTGACCACACTGACAGACTGGACACACATGGGCTACTAAGGGTCAAACAGCTGTTATACAACTGCTGTTATCTGAGCAAATAGACAAACAAATCAGAACCAGGAGGAGGGACTTAGCGTTGCCAATCACCCTGGTGACCCTCACATTGCCCCCCCTTGCTTTCTGCTGCTGTACAGCAGGTTCGCCAAAGCAGAGTCTCCTTAGCTATGAATGCTAAGGCTAGTCAGCAGGGACACCAATGATAAAATGGTTTTCTGGAACAGTAAGTTGTTATTCTGCCATTAGCACATTGAGCAGCAGTTTAATAAATATGAAAAGGAAAAAAAATAAATAAAATCTCATTGGTTTGATCCTACAGCTGTCACTTTTTGTTTCCGCTCATTAATTTTGTGTCATGTTGAAAGAAACAGCTGAAAAAATCCTTCAAAACCCTTTACAGACAGATGAGTAGGGCTAAAACATTGGTCAGATATGACAACATAATGATAATGAAGTTCAGATTCATGAGTCATCACCTCCAGGCAGTCATTAAAGAGAAAGAGTGTGACGTGTTCGCCGCGGTCACATGGCTCGTCTCCCAGAGCAATGGTTTCCACTCGATGCACCAGGCTGCGATGGGACGACAGCAGGTTGGCCTGAGAACAGAACGGCAACAACAGGAACAAGTTATGTGAGCTGTGACATACAGCTCACTGCTGCCCACTGCTAGATGCTTTACCCCTCCTGTTATATTGCGAGTCAAATTGACCCGTTTTATAGTTTAAAAAATAGTTGGAAGTATTTTTTCTACGTGAAACTTTTTCTATTTGTCTTAATAGGTACACTATACATGTAAATTGAAAATAGTTCATTCTAGACATTTGCAACCTGTTGGATTTTGACCCGGGAGTCACGTTGAAGGGTAAAAAAGGTAAAAAAATGTCCAATTCTATACGTTTCCTTGCAACTATGAACCATATTTCACCACATATACATGCATATGTGCACACACACAAGCCCACTTTCTCACTATTCTCTTTACTTCACTAGGAAACTGCAAAAAAGCAGGTGTTCATACAACTTTTGATGGGAACCTTTTTTGTTCCCTTGGGGCAAACTCCACCCACACTGAGTGGACACTCAGCAGAAGTGGGGGGAAACATAAATACTCTCTGCATGACTTATTTGTCCTGATTTTAATCAGCGGGTCAATTTGACCCAGAACAGTATACGTGTCTCAAGTTCAATTATAAAGATCATCCCTTGAAAAAAGATTAAAATTGTAATATCAAATTTTTTTTAATGAAAGATCATTTTCAAAGATAATTGTTTTTTGTGTGTAGGGTTTTTCAGTGGACATAAAAAAAATTAAATTACATTTTTTATGTCCAAATGAGTAAACTGTTGTCATTGATCCTTCATTTGTGAGAAATTAAAAAAAAAAAAAACATAATTGTACAAATATTGATTGAAATGGTTAGTATTGGAATTAATAATCAGATGCAAAAATGTTTTGGAGGATTTTTTTGGTTTCTGACACTATTGCATAATTAAAGGCTCCACGGGTCAAACTGACCCAGGAACATTATTGCTGTACCTCAGAAACGAACATAACAGGAGGGTTAACAGACAACTAGACGGCTAAATTACTGTATGATAGAAAACATGCCAACAGCAGCAATCTGCAAACTTACAGGACATCCATCAACTTCATAGACAACATCAAAGATTTGTTTCTGGCCTTCAGTCTTCCTCTTGTCCTCATTGATGTGTCTGCAGAATTGAGAGAGGTAAAAAGGAGACCACCAGTCAAAAACTAGACAAAACAATCACTTTCTATTTTAAACAGATTTGCATTCCAATTTTTCATTTTGCAAAGGTGCTACCATCCAGTAAAGACATCTGGAACCAGACGTCTAACTCTGAACCCTCTTCGTGGGACAACTTCCACTCATGCACTTTGTGCTTGGAAACCAGACTGCAGGTGTGAATCCAGTTATGTACCCATGTGAAATAAAAAAGCAGGGGAACTCTGTTTTGTGCATGTTTACTGAAAATATAAAACATTTGCAGTACATTTTGTTCCTGTAAACAGGATATGTCGCCGTGGATACATTGTGACACCTTTTAAACAGAAAAGAACTGACTATTTAATTCTGATTCTAAAACTGATTATTTAAGCTTGGAAAAAAGTTTTTATTTGTAAAACATAATTACAAATAAAGGTCTGTTTACAGATATGAAGCAAAAAAAAACAAAAACTAAGCGAGTTTCCACTTGCAAGTATGAATTATGACAAGATGTTTCTTCCTCTCAGCTGATTGGTCAGTTTAACAACCCAATCAGAACAGATTGGATGTGGCTGTCAGGAAGACAAGAAGGAACTTTTTATATCTGCACCTCTGGAAATTACAGAGTATAATATCCTAACATGATTTTCAAAAATCCTGCTTTGTCTTCTAAATGTTCTTCGCTTTTCGCACCACTTTTGGTACCAGGAATTATATATTTTCTCTCCAAAATTAAAATAACCTGATAGAAGTTGATAATAGCTATAAAATGTATACCAAGTAATTTTTGTTTAGTTGAAAATAAAAATATTAAATTAAAATAAATCTAGAAAACACCATGACATTACAACTGCAGCCTGCAGTCATGACATCATGCTTCTTTACAGTGTTTTATAACCACAACCTCATGGAGCATTGATCTGCAGAGAAACAGATAGAGTGATAAAAACAAACTTAGATATTGGCAAATGTCTTATTTGATCCTTTTCATGAGATCATTTTCTTTTTGTTTTATTAAATAGAATTTGACCAGAACTTCACAGAAATAAAATTTATACTAGAAAACAACTCCTAGGCTCCTGGAAGATATATATTATTACCTTAAAGTCCAAGAAGTATCTACTAATCATCAGCAGATGACTTCTAATCTTATTGGTCTAAATTATTTCAAAAACAGATGAAACGGCTGAAAAAAGTTTAGCACACAAAATAGTAAAAGGTCAGTCGTTTCAACTCACGTCATCACTTCCTTTAGGGACTCTATTGCTCTTTCCAGAGTTATCTTGTCTGGGTTGTCATCTGATGTGTGTTTCTTTATGTCTACAATCAGGATGAAAAGGGAAAGTTTGATGACAGGTGTGCAGGAGGAGACGGAACATCACAGCGACAGAGAGCATCCTCGGAGGAACAGACAAAGTCAGCAGAGAGAACAGGCTGATGGCAGGTGTGGAAGGAGACAAATCCAGAAATTAAACGATAAGCATGGAGATCAGAGGGAAATATTTATAGTGTGTGTGTTACCACTGAGGAGGAGGGCCACACTTGGCAGTCTCTGCACTGGTCTGATGAGCAGCTCTGCAAGTGTCTGCCTGCCGCACTCTGGCTTGGCCTGGTTGATCTGTTGGTTCAACAAGTTTTTAAATCAAGCTTCAATTAGGAAGACATGAGGAAAGCAGAGGAATCAAGTCAGCTTTTTACAGAAAAGACTGAACCTGATGCCTAATCCAGTCACCACAGGATCAAGTTACTTTCAGGACAATAGGAAATGGTATCATTATCTTGGATAACTGTTACAAGAGTAAGTTACCTTCATGAAGAAATTGAAAACTTTAAATGAAGAAATGCACTGTGATGTGCAGCAACAGCCTTCTGCCGTGTTCTGTGTGATTCAGCCAGTCAGTCTCCTGTTTTATCTGAACTATTTCAATTACAGAGGGAAACCAGCAGAGAGCCAAGGAACCCAGATCTGAACATGAAGACTAAGAGCAGGACATGCTCCCTCATCTCCAGAAGCACACAGCATTTAAAGACAAACGTCCTCAAAGCAACAGAAACATTTTCTCATTTAGTGGACCTGAACACAACAGGACTAAACCAAGTGAACAGACTCACCTTGAGGAAAGCATGGAAACGGGCCTTCTGTTTTTCACATCGAACAATGGTTTCTTTGCTCATCTCAAAGAAGTTTACAAATGGGGGATAGGCCTTCACCAACTCTTTAGACTGAGCAAAGAAAAATTATAAACAAGTATACATTAAAAAAACCCTCCTAGTACAGATTTATTGTGTCATAAACAACCAAATACCACTAGAAATATGTCAATATTTAGGTAAAAACATCATCTTACTATTAAAAATCTAAACTCACGTATTTGAGAATGATGTCTCCAACACTTCTGCCTTCTGACCAGTCTGTGAGGAGCTCCTCAAGGTCATTCTGGAGAGCAAATATTTCATCAAACATTCAGAAATTCCACAATCACCCAGGAGACAGAAAATCTGGTTGACAATCAAAAACTACCTTTATTCTGGTGTGAACCTCATAGATTTCTGGGATGCTGCCAAAGATGGTCTTAATTTCCTCCTGGGCCAAGATGGGCCCACCGACCTGGCCCTCTTTTTCTAATGGATGCTTGAAAAGCTGCAGAGATTATCAGAGAGAAGAGCATGTTTACAGCTGGGAGAAAGATCCAACTCCCCTTCTTCTGTGTTTCACATCATTCTACTGATTTTAACATTTAAGACAACCTGGACAAACTCGCTGACAGATCTGCCCACCAGCTCGCATCTGCATGTATAATGTTCACCCCACTGTTGACAAATTAGCAACTTTTTCACTATATTTAGCGACCTTCCAGAAAATAAATCAGTCATCAGGCTTTTAAAAGATTGATGAACAGCCAGGAGAATCACACAGAATGAGAAGCAAAACTTCTGTTATGGGATTTTGTCTGCACTTGACTTAAAGATTAGAGGTGAAATGTTCATTCAATGGTGCATTTTTTCATAAACACAAATCACCCCTTGTTAAAATTATACATTTATTATAAATAGTACATATAAAAATTTACTTTAGTAAAGCAGAGCTCTGAGCTTTGTAAGCCTTTTCAGACTAATGGATTGAAACATGAGGTTGTTTTGACATCTTTCAGTTTAACTGATGTTGGAGTTCATTATGATAAATAAACTGAACATTCCTGGTAGGCAACCTGGAATTAAGTGTTAGCTTCCTGGAAGCTGGAATCGAACCTGCAACCTTCCAACATGGAATCTGCAGTAGAGTACTGTCCTCTGGTTATCTTAATCTGTTATTAATATTTAACTAATTATCTGAAAAATAATTTATGTGGGTTGAATAAAAATAACTGCAAGATACAATAATATTTGAAGGGAGAACTAAACTTTGCATCATGTACAAAATAATCAGGGATGAAGCTGAATTATTTCTCAAAAACATGAACAAAAACATAAGCAGTTTTTTTTTTTTTTTTAAGGATTCAGAGGAGAAAGGATCAGAGTCGTGTTCTTCTTCACTGGGTTGTCTGATGAGTACCATCCCCCCACCCTCCAGCTGGTAGCCAGTGTGTGAAGAAGAGTTGGAGCTGCTAACAGAGAACACCCACCTGCAGGACGGTGTTTAAGATGTCTACATAGTTGCTTTCGGTCTGATAGAGCTCCTTGGAGACCTGCCACCTGGCTGACTGCTTGGAAACCACCGGAGTTGAACTTTTAGAAGGTTTTGAACTCTCTGGAGGAAGACAGAATGGTTTTTTAACAGGACAAGACTTCCAGATGTCTTGTACACCCTTTTTAATTAACATAACTTCCAGGTTCCGCTTTAAACCTTGTAATATGAAAAGAATGATGGAGTGTTCATATAGCCAGGGAGATGCAGGAGAATCACTTTGGTGTTGACCGTTTCAGGACTCATTCAGCTTCTAACATAATACTCAGTAAAATCATGATGTATTTGATACTGATCAACAAGATAACCTGCTATTTTTGATAAATGTTTCGGATTTTTCTTTTAACTTGTTAATTTGCCCCTTTTATTCCTAATTTGTGTCATTTCATACTTTGTATGAATCTGCATGTTTTCATGTGTTTGCCACTTTGCCACCAATAACTCATAATTTCTCCACTGAGAACATATAAAAGATATTTCTATTAAAAAATGTAGTTATATCAGTGAGTATTGTAAGTTCAGTTTTCATTAATCAGTTTTTTTTTTTCTTTTTCTAAAACTGATTTAAACTGAATGTCACTGAGAAGGTGACCCAATGATACCTGCTTCATTCTAAGGGCTGAGGTTATCCTAAATCATCTTCGTAGTTATGCTGCTACAGGCTCAGGGTGCTTTCTTCTTCTTCCACTCTCCAGTTTGCATTGTTTGCTGTTACTTCAAATGTTAACTTTATGTTTTCCCTCAGTTATTTTTCTCTCCATGGAAGATACATCTGTCTGGCATTCCGTTTCGCTGTGATTCCTTCCTGGAGAAGGACATCGGCTGAGATAATGCTGCATCAATCAACGGTACTTCCTCTCCTGCTTTAATGTTTTACTCATCGTTAACACTCAAAGTAATCCTACATTAGTTCATCTGTTTCTTTTTGTTTTTCTGCTCTGTCTTCTCAAACCTCCAGTTGGCCATGGCAGATGGCCACTTGTCTTGAGCTAGGTTCTGGTTCTGCTGGAGGTTTCTTCCTGTTAAAGGGGAGGTTTTCCTCTCCATTGTCACTACATGCATGCTTGTATGAAGGATTGTTGTACAGCAACAGTGATTATCTGCTGTTGTCACATGCTCGTCATACTGATTAATAACCAGGATTAATTGATATGAATGTGTGGTTGAACTTACATGACTTTTTGTAAAGTGTCTGATGACAATATTTGATCCCAATTGCTATGAAAATAAACTGAACTTAATACAAACACAGGTTCAGTCAAGAACTTTGTGGAAGTTGGATATTTAGTGGGGCTGCACAGTGGCGCAGTTGGTAGCACTGTTGCTACAAACCCCATTTGTTTTCTGGATAGTGATCTCTAAACGTGCCGTCACACATGGCTGTTGGCTCATCACAGACCGAACCTGAAAACAGAAGCTAACCTGCACACGTTCCTTGCAGCTGATCTTCAGAGGTTTGCTGACCAGCACTCCTGTGGGACCTTTCTCTCCTCTTTTCCCTGCCTGACCTAGACCTCCTTTCTCTGGTTTTCCTTCTTCTTATCCTAGCCCTGGTCACAGTACTGTCCTCTAATCTGTCTTCTGGAATAAAGATGGGTAGGTATGATTCTCTCATGACAGTGAAAAAATGTGTAGAGCTGTCTGAGTTATTTCATATTCTTCTCTGGGTGAGGAAAAGGAGCAGATTGGTGTCGTTCTCACCTCCTAATGCCTTGCAGGTTTCAGGGGTGTTGGAGATGTCCACCAGAGAGCCAATAGACAGGGAGTGCTCTGCTGACGGCCTTTTACGTGGTGGTGGAAAGGGGGAGATCTCCGTTTCCTTGGTGAGCTGAGCAAGGGTGTCCCTGAGACGCCGGCGCTTGCGATTGGAAGTGGGAGTGGTGAGAGATAGCAGGGACACGGCTTTCTTCATCGTGGGACTGTCGTTCTGCAGTACAGATCAGCAACTGGTTTGTCTACATCTGGTCATGCACTTATATTGTGGCTACAAGTTCTTTTCTACTGTGTGTGAGAGGTTAAACATACTCACCTTTTCATACAGGTACATGGACTCTCCAGCTCGAGCGTCCATCTGAATGCTTCCCCAGAACCACTTCAGCACAGAAATGGCCATTAACAATGTAGACATGAACAACCAGACCACAGTCCTCAGTCGATTACAAACAGGAAAGATGAACAGTTTGCACTAATGTGGTTTAACAACAGGATCCTGATAAGGTTTTAGTGAAGAAAAGAAGTTAATAAAGCTTTTTTTAAATATATGATAGAATCTTAAGGGACTTGGCAGAGGACTAGACATGGACAGATCTGGACTCTGTCCTGTTACTGAAAAATGTTTATAATGGGAATTGGAGACAATGTGCCCAATCCAGGCGCAGATCTATTCAGTCTAATTCTATGCTTTGTGCTCTGTACAACATCATGCTTATGTAGTTATTATATTTAGAATTCCTAATACCACTTCAAGAACCAGTTGAAAGGTTTGTTGCATTTTATTTTTACATATTTGACTGAGGTAGCCAGCCTAGTTTCAGTTTCTGTATTTGACACTGACTGTTTATACTCCTAATTGCCCTTACAAAACAAATGAAAGTCATATTTTTACGTTTGACCAAGCTTGTGAATCTGTTGGTGTACTTAAGTGTACTATACTGGTGCAGCAATATCAAATAAATTTGTAATTCAGTACATTAATGTTTGGGTTTAGAAAAAGAAAGTCAATTCAGCTCTAGTTTTCTGAATGAGAGTACATTGGCCAATACTAAACCTCAGACATCAGTATTTGAAGTGAAAACAGTGAACTGGTGCATCCCTACAAAGAACCTGGTTTTGTATTATCTCCCTCAGTCGGTTTTCCCCTTTATGTATTTTTGTTAATTGTGGAGATGAAAAGTCAAAAATGATAAAATCTCATGTATAAATGTAACAAATTGTTTTCAGGAGCTGAAATAGGCTGGCGACCTGTCCAAGGTGACCCTGCCTCTCACCCACTAACTGCTGAAGATAGGCACCAGCACTGTTCTTGCCCCCACAGGATAAGTGTGTAAGATAATGCAGGGTTTACCCCAGTGTATTATAAGCCTGGCGGCCCGCCATGCTTTACTAGCCCTCCCGCCAAGCTAAGAGGGGGGGGGGTGTTTTAATTATTTTTAGGAAAATAATAATAAAAAATAAAAAAATCTCTTATTTATTTTTTTAAGCTGAATTGCAAGGGTCTCTGTTGCTCTGAGCATTTCACTGGCGGAGCAGTTTTATTCCTAAAGTATAGGTTATAATAGTCAGAACACCTGCCGCTGCTTTACCTAACTTTACCTAAGTGTAATCGCGCACACCTCCTTTCACTCAAACTGGACACAGGCTGACCTGTATGGATATTTACATCAACTTACTGTGAGGAATTATGATCCTTTGGAGAACTCAAGGTAAGAGTTTAAACCCCGCCGCTTTAGCTCTAGTTGCGCAGCTCTATGTAAACCACAGGAATAACTTGTAGTGAATTCAGAGGTGCGTTGAGAATTATTTATCTTTGTGAACAAACAATTATATGCGGCGTTTACATCTCAACACACTGCCCAGTGTGTGGCTCTGTGTTCCCTGTAAAGTTTATGAGTTCCTGGTTGGTCGGTGTATTAGTTAACGAACTAGCGCTAACCATCATGCA